>NC_088388.1:72187500-72452500 GCF_037993035.2 Macaca fascicularis | reverse complement strand
TAAAACTACTAAAATTGATAAAGTTGGCGGGGTGTGGTGGCTCATGCCTATCATCCCTGCACTTTGGGAGGCCAAGGTGGGCAGATCACCTGAGGTCAGGAGTTCGAGATCAGCCTGGCCAACATGGAGAAACACCCTCTCTACTAAAAATATAAAAATTAGCTAGCCGTGGTGGCACACTGGGGTGGCTGAGGCAGGAGACTCTTTTGAACCTGGAAGGAAGAGGTTGCAGTGAGCCGAGATTGCGCCTCTGCACTCCTGGACAACAGAGTGAGACTCTGTCTCAAGAAATAAATAAAAATAAAAAATAAAACAAAATTGATAAACTCCTGGCAAGAGTGATGAAGGAAAAAAAGAGGAGACATAAAAAACTATCCCTTCGGAATGGAAATAGGGCCATCACTACAGAACCTGCATGTATTAAACTATAGTGAGAGGATATTATGAACAACTATGTTCTAGAAAACAAACATATTCTAGAACAACAGCCTAGTTGTCCTATTTTAAGAAATTGGTTCTGTTACTTATAAAAATCTTCCCACAAAGAAAACTCCAGGTCCAGATGTTTTAATGGTGAATTCTTTCTGACATTTAAGGAAGAAATAATAATAACTTTATACAAAGTTTTCCAGCAAACAGAAAAACTGGGAATACTTCTTAACTCATTTTATCTGTCCAGCATTACCTTGATACAAAAACCTGACAAGAACATTATAAGGAAGAAAAATAACTGGCCAAACAAAGATGCAAAAATTCTAAGCAAGATGTCAGCAAACCAAATCCAAAGATCTATAAATAGGATAATATTACACAACCAAGTTGTGGTTATTCTAGGAATACAAGGTTGGTTTAACATTTGAAAACCAATCAATATAGTCTACCAAATTAACAGAATAAACTTAAAAATAATCATAGAATCATCTCAAGAGATGCAGAAAAAGCATTTGATTAAAGTCACCACTGGCTGGGTGCAGTGGCTCACGCCTGTAATCCCAGCATTTTGGGAGGCCGAGGCAGGTGGATCACAAGTTCAAGAGAACGAGACCATCCTGGCCAACATGATAAAACCCCATCTCTACTAAAAATACAAAAATTAGCTGGGCGTGGTGGCACGTACCTGTAGTCCCAGCTACTCGGGAGGCTGAGTAGGAGAATCACTTGAACCCAGAAGGCAGAACTTGCAGTGAGCCGAGATTGCGCCACTGTACTCCAGCCTCGCAACAGAGCAAGACTCCATCTCACAAAAAAAAAAAAAAAAAGTCACCACCTATTTATTTATTTTGATTTTTAGTAGAGAGGAGGTCTTGCTATGTTGCCTAGGTTCGTCTCGAACTCCTGAGCTCAAGTGATCCTTCCACCTTGGTCTCCCAACAGGCATGAGCCACCATGCCCAGCCACCACCTATTTATTATAAGATTCTTTTCAAGTTAAGAATAGAAGGCAACTTCTTTTATCTGATAGAGCTTGCACAAAACACCTACATCAAACATCATACTGGTGAGATATAAACATCTTTCCCCTAAGAAAATAATGAAAAAGGGTTCCCACTATCACCACTTCTATTCAACATTGTACCTGAGGTTCTCCTCAATGAGACAAAAAAAGGTGTAGAATTAGAAAGAAAACAAATAGGCCAGCATGATGGCACATGCCTGTAATCTCAGCATTTTGGGAAGCCGAGGTAGGAGGATCGCTGGAGCCCAGAAGTTTGAGACCACCTAAGCAACATAGTGAGACTGTCTCTACAAAGAATACAAAAATTAGTTGGGCATGGTGTCTCACATGCCTGTAGTCCCAGCTACCGAGGAGGCTGAGGCAGGAGGATGCCTTCAGGACCTCAAGGTTGTAGTTAACTGTGATTGTGCCACTGCACTCCAGCCTGGACAACAGGAGGAGACCCCCTATCAATCAATCAATCAGTTAATCAATAAGTAAGTAAAACTGTTATTAGTTGAGGGCACGGACTTGGATTGATTCTTCTGCCAGGGCCTGGCAAAGAGTAGGCACTTGCTAAATATCTGCTGAATGGACAGAGAGATGAATAGACAAGGGAGGTATTAAACCACGGGACCCCAAGGTAGGGGCCTTTAATAGGTAAGCAGTAACCACTACATAATCAACAGAAGAAAATGAAACTTACAACAGTAAAACTGCACACGATGAAAGTTTTTATTGATGAAACAATACAATAAATATCATTGACAAAACACTAATCAACAGGCACAGTGACTCACACCTGTAACCTCAGCATTTTGGGAGGCCAAGGTGGAAAGATCACTTGAGCCCAGGAGTTCCAGACCAGCCTTGGCAATATGGTGGAACCCCATCTCTACGAAAAATACAAACATTAGCTGGGTGTGGTGATGCACATCTGTAGTCCCAGCTACTCAGGAGGCTGAGGTGGGAGGATCACCTGAGCCCAGGCAGCTTGAGGCTGCAACGAGCCATGATCATGCCAGTCTGGGTGACAGAGAGAGGCCCTGTCTCAACAAAACAGAACAGAACAAAACAAAACAAAACAAAACATAAATCAGGAAATGCTTGGCCACTGTCTCCATTTCTGTTTTCTTTTTAGGAGCTCCAGCAGAGTGTCAGGCTATTTGAACTCCTCTTTTGACCCTACAGATGTTTTTGTCTTGTGTTTGTGAATATAGGCTTTTAGATAGAATTACATCATATTGACTGTTTTTTACTGAGAATATTTACCAGAACAAATGCCATTAGGTCAGTTCAATACCTTTGATTTTCTACTTAGCCTATGAAATCTATTTCTGACTTACCCATTTTAATTTAATTTGAACTCAATTATCTTCATCTGAAAAATGATTTTCAATATAAAGTTTATGATTATTTGAGTCATCAATCAATCTTAAAAATCTATATCACAGCTTAATAATTATAGCTCTTGCCATTGTAAGTTATATTTTGTGGTCCTTTTTATTTTTTATTTATTTTTTGACACAGGGTCTCACCTCTCTCTGTCAGGCTGGAGTGCAGTAACACAATCATGGCTTATTGCAGCCTGAACCTTCCAGGCTCAAGTGATCCTCCCAGCTCAGTCTCCCGAGTAGCTGGGACTACAGGTGTGTGCCACCACATCCAGCTAATTTTTGTATTTTTTGTAGAAACGGGGTTTCACCATGTTGCCAAGGCTAGTCTTGAACTCCTGGGCTCAAGTGATCTGCCCACCTCGGCCTTCCAAAGTGTTGGGATTACATGTGTAAGCTACCACGTCCGGCCTGTGGTCGTTATTTCTATCTTCTTTCAAGTCCACTTTTTCTGGGATGAATTTTGCAGATCTATACTTTGTCAAGATTTTTTTTTTTTTTTGAGACGGACTTTCACTCTTGTCCAGGCTGGAGTGCAATGGCGCAATCTTGGCTCACTGCAACCTCTGCCTCCCAGATTTAAGCAATTCTCCTGTCTCAGCCTTCTGAGTAGCTGGGATTACAGACATGCACCACTATGCCCGGCTAATTTTTATATTTTTAGTGGAGACGGGGGTTTCACCATGTTGGTCAGTCTAGTCTCGAACTCCTGACCTCAGATGATCTGCCCACCTCAGCCTCCCAAAGTGCTGGGATTACAGGCATGAGCCATTGCGCCCAGATAAGATTTTTAAAATTTTTCCATCAACTTTTAGTCAATAAGTAATTTCACTGTATATTTAGTATGATGTAGCCATTTTCAGTTTTTTTGTTTGTTTGTTTTCTGTTGATTATGTAGCGTATGAGGTTTTTTTTTTTTTTTTTTTTTTTTTTTTTTTTTTTTTTTGAGACGGAGTCTCGCTCTGTCGCCCAGACTGGAGTGCAGTGGCGCGATCTCGGCTCACTGCAAGCTCCGCCTCCCGGGTTCACGCCATTCTCCTGCCTCAGCCTCCGGAGTAGCTGGGACTACAGGCGCCCGCCACCTCGCCCGGCTAGTTTCTTTTTGTATTTTTAGTAGAGACGGGGTTTCACCGTGTTAGCCAGGATGGTCTCGATCTCCTGACCTCGTGATCCGCCCGCCTCGGCCTCCCAAAGTGCTGGGATTACAGGCTTGAGCCACCGCGCCCGGCCTGAGGTTTTTTTTTTTTGAGACAGGATTTCACTCTGTCACCCAGGCTGGAATGCAGTGGCAAGATCGTAACTCACTGCAACCTTGATCTCCTGGGCTCAAGTGATTCTCCCACCTCGGCCTCCTGAGCAGCTGGGACTATAGGCGCATGCCACCGTTCCCCATAAATTGAAAATTTTTTTTTTTGTAGAGATGAATCTCCCTATGTTGTGCAGGCTGGTCTTGAACTCCTGAGCTCAAGAAATCCAGTAGCCTCAGCCTCCCAAAGTGCTGAGATTCCAGGTGTGACTCATGCGCCCGGCCTGAAACACAGATTTCTTACCCTCTTTGAAATCGGTTTTGACTGACAAAGGGTGATTGTTCACGATCTATAAAGGCTTTCTGAAAATAGAGGAAAAAGGAACAACCCTCTAAACCACAATGAGGTTTTGGGACATAGCTATTAGAACAGGTAGACTTAAAAAAAAAAGTGGTAACACCAAATGCCGATGAGGATGTAGAGAAATTGAATCATCATACATTGCTGGTGGGAACATAACATGATACAGTCACTGTGGAAAACAGTTTGGCAGTTTTTTTTTTTTTCTTTTGATATGGAGTCTCGCTCTGTCACCCAGGCTAGAGTGCAGTGGCATGAGCTCGGCTCTATGCAACCTCCGCCTCCTGGGTTCAAGCGATTCTTCTGCCTCAGCCTCCCAAGTAGCTTGGACTACAGGTGTGCGTCACTACTCCCGACTAATTTTTGTATTTTTAGTAGAGATGGGTTTTCACTATGTTGGCCAGGCTGGTCTCGAACTCTTGACCTCAGGGGATCCACCCACCTCAGCCTCCCAAAGTGCTGGGATTATAGGCATGAGCCACCACGCCTGGCCAGCAGTTTCTTATAAAACTAAACATGCACTTATCATATGACCCAGCAATCATACTGTTGGGCATGTATCCCGGAGAAATAACTTTTGTTCACACAAAAACCTACACATGAATGGGCATAGAGCTTTATTTTATTCATAATAGAAAAAAAAATAAACTGGAAAAAATCCAGATATCCTTCAATGAGTGAATGGCTAAACAGACTCTGGTACATCCACGTGATGGAATACTATCCAATCATCCAAAATAATGACCTATTGATGCATCTAATAATTTAGATGGATCTCAAGGGCATTGTGCTTAATGAAAAGTCAATCTCAAAAGGTTACATTCCCTAAATGACAAAACCAGAGAGATGAACTTATTAGTAGTTGCCAGGGGACAAGGCGGGAGGGACTGCACAAGAGAGTTCCTCTGGCCGGGCGCGGTGGCTCACGCCTGTAATCCCAGCACTTTGGGAGGCCGAGGCGGGCGGATCACAAGGTCAGGAGATCGAGACCACGGTGAAACCCCGTCTCTACTAAAAATTACAAAAAATTAGCCGGGCGCGGTTGTGGGCGCCTGTAGTCCCAGCTACTCAGGAGGCTGAGGCAGGAGAATGGCGTGAACCCGGGAGGCGGAGCTTGCAGTGAGCCGAGATCGCGCCACTGCACTCCAGCCTGGGCTGGGCGACAGAGCGAGACTCCGTCTCAAAAAAAAAAAAAAAAAAAAAAAAAAAAAAGAGAGTTCCTCTGTAGTGCATGGATCAGTTTTGTATCTTGACTGTGGTGGTGGTACATGAATTTGTACATAAGAAATCTCATAGAATTATACACACACACACACACACACACATGCACAAATGAATGCATGTAAAAAATGGTGAAAACTTAACCAAGTCTGTAGTTTAGTTAAAAATATTTTACCGGCCAGGCACGATGGCTTAAACCTATAATCCCAACATTCTGAGAGGCCAATGTGAGAGGATTACGTGAGCCGAGGGATTCTAGACCAGCCTAGGCAACATAGCAAGACCCTGTCTCTACAATAAATTTAAAAATTAGCCAGGTGTGGTGGCGTGCGCCTGTAGTCCCAGCTACTCAGGAGGCTGAGGTGGGAAGATTGCTTGAGCCCAGGAGGTTGAGGCTGCGGTAAGCCATGGTAGCATCACTGCATTCCATCCTGGGCAAACAGAATGAGATCCTGCCTCAAAAAAAAAAAAAAAAAAATTACAAATGTAAATTTCTTGGTTTTGATATTGTACTACCATTATGTAAGATGTTGCTATTGGTGGAAGCTGGATGAGGGGTACATGGGACTCTATGTACTATTTATTCTTACGTTTACTTTTTTCTATGTACTCTTTTTGCAACTTTCTTCAAGTGTATTATTTTTTCAAAGTAAAATGCTTTAAAAAGATGGCAGCAATCCTTTAGAAAAAAAAAATGGGCAAGTGGCCAGGCGTGGTGGCTCATGCCTGTAATTCTAGCACTTTGGGAGGCTGAGGTGGGTGGATCACTTGAGGCCAGGAGTTTGAGACCAGCCTGGTCAACCTGGCAAAATCCAGTCTCTACTGAAAATACAAAAATTAGCCGGGTGTGGTGGTGGGTGCCTGTAATCTCAGCTACTCGGGAGGCTGAGGCACGAGAATCACTTGAACCCTGGAGGTAGAGGTTGCAGTGAGCCGAGATCGTGCTACTGCACCACTGCACTCCAGCCTAGGCGATGGGGCGAGACTCTGTCTCAAAACAAAACAAAACAAAACAAAACCAGAAACAAAGAGTTTATCGAGAAAGAAATGCAAATAATCCTTAAGCTTATGAAAAGATGACCTGATGACCTACCTTGCTCATAATAAGAGAAACCAAATTAAAACTACACTGAAAAACAATTTCTCACTCTCAAAACTAGCAAAAATCCATCTGTAGAATGCAATATGATGCAGCTGCAAAAAAAGAACAGAGAGTGGACTCTCTCTACGTATTTCTTTTTTTTTTTTTTTTTTTGAGACAGGGTCGCACTCTGTCACCCAGGCTGGAGTGCAGTGGCGCAACCTCGGCTCACTGCAACCTCCGCCTCCTGGGTTCAAGCAATTCTCCTGTCTCAGCCTCCTGAGTAGCTGGGATTATAAGCGTGCGCCACCATGCCTGGCTAATTTTTTTTTTTTGTATTCTTAGAGATAGGGTTTAAGCATGGTGACCAGGCTGGTCTGGAACTCCTGGCCTCAAGTGATCTGCCTGCCTCAGCCTCCGGAGGTGCTGGGATTACAAGCGTGAGCCACCGCGCTCGGCCCACTCTCTCTATACATATCTGTGGAATGATCTCAGGGACTGATTATAAAGTGAAAAAAGAAAGAGAAAACTGTGTCTAGTATGCTACTGTTAAGCTAACAAATGAGGTGGAATAAAAATATACTTGTAAATTTGTATATATTTTCAAAGGTAGTAGTATAAACCAAAAACTAAGGGAAACAAAGTTTACTTGCAGGGGAAGGGATGAACATTGTGGAAGGAAAAATAGAAACTTGATTTCTCTGGAGAATATACCTTGTTTTGCAGATTTGGTTTTGGAATTACATAAATGTTTTACACAGTTGTAAGATAAAATTACAAAAAAGAGGCCGGGCGCGGTGGCTCAAGCCTGTAATCCCAGCACTTTGGGAGGCCGAGGCGGGCGGATCACAAGGTCAGGAGATCGAGACCACAGTGAAACCCCGTCTCTACTAAAAATACAAAAAAAATAGCCGGGCGCGGTGGCGGGCGCCTGTAGTCCCAGCTACTCAGGAGGCTGAGGCAGGAGAATGGCGGGAACCCGGGAGGCGGAGCTTGCAGTGAGCCGAGATCGCGCCACTGCACTCCAGCCTGGGCAACAGCGTGAGACTCCGTCTCAAAAAAAAAAAAAAAAAAAAAAAAAAATTACAAAAAAGAAAAATCTGGCCGGGGCAATGGCTCACGTCTGTAATCCCAGGACTTTGGGAAGCCAAAGCGGGTGGATCACGAGGTCAGAAGTTCGAGATCAGCCTGGCCAACATGGTGAAACCCCACCTCTACTTAAAAATACAAAAGTTAGCCAGGTGTGGTGGCACGTGCCTGTAATCCCAGCTACTTTGGAGGCTGAGGCAGAAGAATCACTTGAATCTGGGAGGTGGAGGTTTCAGTGAGCCAAGATCACACCACTGCACTCCAGCCTGGGTGATAGAGTGAGAGACTCTGTCTCAAAAAAAAAAAAAAAAAAAAAAAACCACACACAATAATTCCCACAAATAAAATATAAAATAAACAAAACTCTATATTAAGCCAGAGATGAATTATTTTAACTGACTTTTAAATATATTAATTTGACTATACATGCAGAGGGAGGTAAGATTCAAAGGAAAAAAGTACTGCAGAAATCCTATGTTCAA
Organism: Macaca fascicularis; assembly: GCF_037993035.2. Taxonomy (NCBI): domain Eukaryota; kingdom Metazoa; phylum Chordata; class Mammalia; order Primates; family Cercopithecidae; genus Macaca; species Macaca fascicularis. The sequence continues at coordinate 72,444,192 of NC_088388.1, read as the reverse complement.
TGATCATTTTGTTAGTAAATGATCTATATAGTCTGAAACTACTATATATTATATGTTCAGTATAAACATGCATATATATTCATATATACACCCATATATAGTAGGACCAAGCAAATTAGTAATTATCTTAATATTGCTAGGAACCAAGGTTTTCAGTGTATTGGAAAAAATATATATAGATATATAATAAAGAAGTAAAAATCCTGTCGGGTGCAGTGGCTCACGCCTATAATCATAGCACTTTGGGAGGTCAAGGCAGGAGGGTTGCTTGAAGCCAGGAGTTTGAGACCAGCCTGGGCAACATGGTGAGACCCTATTTCTACAAAAAAATATTTTTTTTTAATTAGCTGGGCATGGTAGTGCATACACATGATCCTAACTACTAAGGAGGCTGAGGTGGGAGGATGGCTTGAGCCCAGGAGGTTGAGGCTGCAGTGAGCTATGATCACACCGTTGCACTACAGCCTGGGTGACAGAGTGAGACCCTGTCTCAAAAAAAAAAAAAGAAAAAAAAAAAAGTAAAAAGCCTATGAGCCTAGAATTAAATTGGAAATATCATTATGAACTTGTGATACATTTTTCTTTTAGAAAAAAAAAAAGTTATTTCCCAACTTCATCCACTAAAAAGAAAAACCCAGAAACAATGACTAACCAATAACAATAAGCACTTAACCTACACTGTAAGTGCCATTAAATAAGCCAGGGCTTCTTGGAAAAATAACTAATTCTATATTCAGGGAAGGAATTGCAAAGTGAGCTTGGAAGGTCTTGTTGAACCAGGAATCAAGGAATCTGTTAAATGCCATTGGGGTTGTGTCAGGAACCACGTTGAAGAAGCTCCCGCTAAGCATAGCTGGAGCCAAGAATACTAACAGCAGTGGATGAAAATACATTACACATATTTAAATCCAGGAATTCGTAATGATACTACAAAAACAAAAACTCACTGGTCACCTTTGGAGACTGCTATGAACCAACTAATTGTTTGGAAAATTGGCAAATAAAGGAAAGTATCAAGCATTTATTGTAGTCTTTTCTGAATGAATTACATACTTCAGGGTAATTAAATAGTTGATGAAGAGAAGAAAAATTCCAGCTAGTAAAGGAAGAGGAAATGATAGAATTATAATGTCACCATTTTGAAACACTTAATAGATTACTGGATCTAGGAATCATCATCAGTGAATGACAACATCATCAAAGGAGAAACAATTTCACATTATTTGCCTCTGATGAAAGTATACTACACCATATGGGGTATCTTTTTCCCAAAATATAGAATCTGAGTATAATCAAGTCTCTTGAACTAATTATCAATTTACAGCTAGTACAGGATACAGAGAAACAGAGATTTTCAACACTACCTGCAATGTTTTATATTTTTTTAATGAAGCACTCTTGCAAAACATTAGGAATTGATAGACCTTTTCTATCTATTGGATTTTATTTTATTTTATTTATTTTTTGTTCTTTTTTGAGACAGAGTCTTGCTCCGTCACCCAGGCTGGACTGCAGTGGTGCAATCTTGACTCACTACAACCTCTGCCTCCCAGGTTCAAGGGATTCTCGTGCCTCATCCTCCTGAGTACCTGGGACTACAGGTGCGCATCACCACACCCGGATAAGTTTTGTATCTTTTAGTAGAGACGGGGTTTCACCATGTTAGTCAGGTTGGTCTTGAACTCCTGGCCTCAAGTGATCTGCCTGCCTCAGCCTCCCATAGTGCTGGGATTACAGGCGTAAGCCACTGTGCCTGGCCTATCTATTGGATTTTATGAACAGGAACATAAAACAACATAGGTATTTGGACAGAGCCTTGGCCTTTGTGGGGGCTCCAGCTTCCCAGCTTTTCCCTCTGGGAGGCTTTCCTGCCTCAGCCCCACTCTCTGTACTGTTTTGCTTACTTAGAGTATATTCTCTGAGAAATGCTAGGTTGTTCCATCCTGAGACAACTTCTCCTCCTGATCTTGTCCACTCTGCTACACTCCACCCTGACATCCTTAAGTGCCTCCTGCCAACATTTCTAGAGCTTACTTCCTTAATAAAAAACCAAAACAATACAAATGTAAACAAAATAAAACAAAACACAAAATCTTTGTGTCTTGTTTGTCTCTGTGCAGAGCTTTAGAGTTGATGAGAAATTTACATTGGACTCTCATAAATAAGGTTATATGTCAGTATCTGCATTTTTCAGAAAGGTGAAATGACTTATACTCAAGGTCACATAGCTTGGTTTGGTACAAGGACAGACTGGGAGGAGGACTGGAATTCAATTCTGTCTGGGTCTTTAGTCTCTGCCAACTCTATCCCACTACCTCTTCAACAAAATACCTGATTAAAAATCACTGTCACAGGCACAAACCCTCAATCTTTGTCATTCCTCCCCAGATACCCTGCTCTTGTCCAACTAATTGTGAGAGAGATTTTTTACCTGGAACCTATCTGAGAGTCCACAGAGAGAACTCAGGAGCTCCATGATCTTGGATGGGAAAGTTACATTTTTACATTCATTTATATTTACAGAAATTTAGTATTTCCTCCAATTCTGAATATACATAACAAACTACAGTCAAACTGCAGTGTCACAGTACTTGTGACTTTGTCACTAACAGAAATCACAGGTGTTTTCGTATCACATTACAATTGTTGCAGATATCTCAAACTATTATTTGTGTTCATCATTACTGTAAACTTTTGGCAGTCAAACTTAAACTGGCAGTGAAATCTTGTTATTTATTATTTTTTTGAGACAGGGTCTCACTCTGTTTTTTTTTTTTGTTGTTGTTGTTGTTGTTGTTTTTTTTTGAGACGGAGTCTTGCTCTGTCGCCGAGACTGGAGTGCAGTGGCCGGATCTCGGCTCACTGCAAGCTCCGCCTCCCGGGTTTACGCCATTCTCCTGCCTCAGCCTCCCGAGTAGCTGGGACTATAGGCACCCGCCACCTCGCCCGGCTATTTTTTTGTATTTTTTACTAGAGACGGGGTTTCACCGGGTTAGCCAGGATGGTCTCGATCTCCTGACCTCGTGATCCGCCCGTCTCGGCCTCCCAAAGTGCTGGGATTACAGGCTTGAGCCACCGCGCCCGGCCTCACTCTGTTTTTAAGGCTGGAGTACAGTGGTGCAGTCATAGCTCATTGTAGCCTGGACCTCTCAGGCTCAAGTGATCCTCCCTTCTGGGTAGCTGAGACCACAGGTGTGCACACCACACCTGGCTAATTTTTTTATTTTTATTTTTTGTAGAGACAGTGTTTTGCCCTGTTGCCCAGACTGGTCTCCAACTCCTAAACTCAAGCAATCCTCACACCTTGGCCTCGCAAAGTGCTGGAATTATAGGCATGAGCCACTGCCATTGTGGAGTTTACAGCAGTTGGAGGAGAATGTGCAGGTGGTGACACTGTGCTTGGCCTGGTGTTTCTTCTGGGTTCCTGCAGCCCCTCGCTGTCTTCTGCCATGGTATTGATTACACTGGGATGTAACTGTGTCAGTGTATTCCTCAGAGTGAGAGTTCCTTGGAGACAAAGCCACGCTTGAGTCTCCTTTAGGCCCCTGGCACCAGCAAAAGACCTGGTTAGTACCATAAGCTGAGTGAAAAATGAATAAATATTCAGTGTTGTTCATCACCTTCCATGGGTCTACAGATCCCAGCTAGAGGAAACTCAAGTCTTCTAGGAATAAATGCCCTTCAGTTCTGATCCTTTTTCAGGAGAGATTTCCCACCTTGTAGCTAAAGTGAAAATTGGTGGCTCCCTCATTCCCTATCTCCCATTATTCAAACATCCATAACTCCAGAAACAAATAAGCAAATACCACCTCCCCCTGCCCCATGCCCCCAAATCTCTCTTGCTCTCTGGACAAGGCAAAGTTATGAAAGTCCTAGATTAGGCACTGGGTTTTCCATGAATTAACTCATTTCATCCTGTGAAGGAGATAACGTTAATCACATCTTACAATTTAGGACACAGAGGTCCAGTAAGGAGAAGTTATTTTTCCAGTGTCACAGCCTGTAAGTTACTCAGGTGGGGTATGAATCCAGGTCTGGCCTCCCTGTGTCTGTGCACTTTGTATGACATCAGAGTTATTCACACATTAATTAGAAATATTGGCTATCCCAGGAGACAAGGCAAGAACTAAGAGTACAATAGGAGTTAAAAAGAGAAAAGGCACAGATTCAAAGACAATGGATGTTAATATCAATTTTCCACAGCTGCTGTTAGGGATGACAAATTAAATGGAACTGACGAACATTTTTTTTGTTTGTTTTTGTTTTTTGAAATGGAGTTTCGCTCTGCCACGCCCATGCTGGACTGCAGTGGCACAATCTCGGCTCACTGCAACCTCTGCCTCCTGGGTTCAAGCGATTCTCCTGCCTCAGCCTCTCGAGTAGCTGGGATTACAGGTGCCAGCCACCATGCCTGGCTAATTTTTTTGTATTTTTAGTAGAGACTGGGTTTCACTGTGTTGGTCAGCCTGGTCTTGAACTCCTGACCTCAGGTGATCTGCCCACCTTGGCCTCCTAAAGTGCTGGGATTACAGGCGTGGGCCACCGCACCTGGCCCAGAACTGATGAACATTTACCAAAATAGGTTCCTCTGAATCTGGGACTTAAAATACTTGCTAATTATTTGATTTCATGGGTTTCCAACTTAATTGGTATATTAGTTTCCTAACCCAACTTAATTGGTGTATTAGTTTCCTAAAGTTACCTTAACAAATTACCACGAACTGGGTGGCTTAAAACAACAGATATGTATTCTCTCACAGCTGTGGAGACCAGAAGTCTGAGATCAAGGTGCTTGCAGGATTAGTTCCTTCTGGAGGTGCCGAGGAAGAATCAGTTCCATGCCTCTCTCTCTTAGCTTCTGGTGGCTGCCAGTATTCTTGGCATTCCTTGGCTTGGGGCTTCCTGACTCTGATCTTTTTTTTTTTTTTTAGCTGGGACTATAGGCGCCTGCCACCTCGCCCGGCTAGTTTTTTGTACGTTTTAGTAGAGACTGGGTTTCACCGTGTTAGCCAGGATGGTCTTGATCTCCTGACCTCGTGATCCGCCCATCTCGGCCTCCCAAAGTGCTGGGATTACAGGCTTGAGCCACCGCGCCCGGCCTGATCTTTGCTTCCATTCTCACATAGCCTTCTCTTCTATGTCTCAGGCACAGAGCTTTCTCTTATGAAGACATCGGTCATTGGATTAGGGACCACCTAAATCTAGAAAGATCTCATCTCAAGATCCTTTCTTAATTACATCTACCTAGACCAACTCTGGGCCACAGAGATGCATCAGACCACCTTGGGCCCTACTTTCAAATGAGGTCGCATTCACAAATATGGGAGTTAAGACTTGGTCATATCTTTTGGGGAGACACAATTCAACTTACTACAATTGATACTCTTTTTTTCCCCCCAACTTTATGAACTTGAGGGATTTTATGTAAAGGATCCTGTTAGACTTAAACTCCAACCATTTCCCTCCAGATTATCTTCTGGTCTTTGTCAGTAACAATTCTCACTCTATCAACTCTTCATGACATGCAAAGCATCTGTTACCTTAGTTAACAATTTTATCTGCCCTAGGAGGTCTGCAAGGTTGGCTTTTTTTTGTTTGTTCATTTGTTTGAGATAGGGTCTTGCTCTGTCACCCAGACTGGAGTGCAGTGGTGTGAGCTTGGCTCACTGCAGCCTCAACCTTTCAGGCTCAAGCAATCCTTCCAGTTCAGTCTCCTGAGTAGCTGAGACTGCAGATGTGTACCACCACACCCAGCTAATTTTTGTATTTTTTTGTAGACATGGAGTCTCACTACATTGCCGAGGTTGGTCTCAAACTCCTGGGGCTTATGCAATCTGCCTGCCTCAGCCTCCCAAAGTGCTGGGGTTACAGGTGTGAGCCACTGCACCTGGCCAGGTTGGCCATTTTACAGATGTTGAAACAGGCACATCCAGGGCAGTGATTTGACAGAGGACACCTAGCTAGGAAGTGGCTGAGGCAGGAATTGAACCTAGAACATCAAGGCTCTTTCCTTGTATAGTTGCTGTTGTACAAGAGTTTCAGTGGCTGTAATCAGTTCATGCAGACTCATTTGTGACTTACTCTTGCCCTTAACTTTATTTAATGTGTACTTTTCCCTTGTCATTCTAATTGATTATCTATATAGTCTATATACTTGTCATGCTAATTGATTGATTCATTAATTCAACCACCATTTATTGAACCCTTACCCTGTGAGAAGCTCTGAGCTGGACTGAACTCTGGGCCACAGAGGTGGATCAGACTACCTCAAGCCTTGTCCTTGGGGGCAGCACATAGACAATGATCACAGAATGTAAGCAGGGCTGTGGGAGCCCAGAGTGGACTTCTAATCTAGCCAGAGGTCAGCAGAGGCTTCTTGATGTCTGAATTAGGTCTTGAAGGATAAGCAGGATGCAATTTTATGCCTTTAATATTGGCTAATATAATTAAATATTACGATGGGCATTTGATACTCATCTGTTGATATTAATGGTATGCTGTTAGCTTTCTAACACTCTGGCAAGCAGGCATAGCAGGTTTATATAACAGCCTTCAGCATAAATGGCAGTAACTTCCATTTGCCCAGCGTTGGGTCATTTACAAAACATTTTCACACTTCTCGTCTCATTTGCTGTGACAAAAAGCTCTTTGAGAGTGCTCTGTTTATATTCATGTGATTTCTCTTGTCTTAGCTAAACTGAAAAATTATATTTAATTTTCCAATCAGATCATTACAAAAGTTTTTTAATTAAATGAGATAACTTTGCAATTTATAATCATTCCAATTGCACTGAGGATTAAACCAAGACCTGGTTCGAATCCTAGTGTGGCCAATCCCTTCTTCTCTCCAGGTCTCAATTTCTTCTACTATAAAATGGACATGTGAGGGATGTTTAAGCTGAAAGATTTAATGAGATAATGGATCTTAGATGCCAGCATAATACCTGCTTCATTCAAGATCAGTTCTCCTAGCATGATCTCTAATGTTCATTTTCCTGTGATTCTAGAGCAATTCTTTTTTTTTTTTTCAGATGGAGTTTTACTCTTGTCGCCCAGGCTGGAGTGCAATGGCACCATCTCGGCTCACTTCAACCTCCGCCTCCCGGGTTCAAGGGATTCTCCTGTCTCAGCCTCCCAAGTAGCTGGGATTACAGGCAAGTGCTACCAGCTAATTTTTGTATTTGTAGTAGAGATGGGATTTTGCCATGTTGGCCAGGCTAATCTCGAACTCCTGATCTCAAGTGATCCACCTGCCTCAGCCTCCGAAAGGGCTGGGATTGAAGGCATGAGCCACTGCACCTGGCCTAGAGCAATTCTTAAAGTAAAGCCGACACATATGTGCCAAAGCTCCCAAAGAGATGCTTTGAAAGAGAGGTGGCAAAGAAGCATGTTAACACAGCTGGGAGAAAACCATTGCAAAGTACAAGTTAATCAGATAGTAACAGGCAAAGGATAGTGTTTTGACACTGTCATTTTGACTCCGAGTTTGTTTTGATGGGGTTGCAGAAAAAAATTACGGTAGAAATAATAAACACAAAATAAAACTGACAATGGCTAAAGCTACACATAGTGAAATTTACTATGGATAAAAAAGCAAACTGAATGATCCCATCTTTGTTGGTAACACTGCAATCTGCAAAGTTATTCCCTGGGAAAATTCTACTTAGAAATAATCAATACAGCCGGGCGCGGTGGCTCAAGCCTGTGATCCCAGCACTTTGGGAGGCTGAGATGGGCGGATCATGAGGTCAGGAGATCGAGACCATCCTGGCTAACAAGGTGAAACCCCATCTCTACTAAAAATACAAAAAATTAGCCGGGCGTGGTGGCAGGCGCCTGTAGTCCCAGCTACTCGGGAGGCTGAGGCAGGAGAATGGCGTGAACCCGGGAGCTGGAGCTTGCAGTGAGCTGAGATTGCGCCACTGCACTCCAGCCTGGGCCACAGAGCCAGACTCGGTCTCAAAAAAAAAAAAAAAAAAAAAGAAATAATCAATACAAGATAAATCCAACAATGGTTCCAATTACTGTCAGGAAAAGGTGGACTTGGTAGAAATAATGACTAACAAAGAAATTTCATTATAACAGACCAATAATAAGTAAAAATTGATAAAAATAAAATATAACTGTTGGGTGAATCAAATTTTTTTCTTGTAAAATTCATGAAGAATATATCCTTTTTTTATTTTTATTTTTTAGAGACAGAGTCTTGCTCTGTCACCCAGGCTTGAGTGCTGTGGTGCGATCATGGCTTGCTGCAGCCTTAAAATCCTGGACTCAAGTGATCCTCTCGCCTCTGCCTCCTGATCAGCTAGAACTTACAGGTGCGTACCACCACACCCAGTCAGTTTTTCTATTTTATTTATTTATGTTTCTGAGATTAAGTCTTGCTCTGTCATCCAGGCTGGAGTGCAGTGGCACGATCTCTGCTCACTGCAGCCTCTGACCCCCGGGTTCAAGTGATTCTTGTGCCTCGGCCTCCTGAGTAGCGGGGACTACAGGCACGCACCACCACACCTGGCTAATTTTTTTGTATTTTTAGTAGAGACGGGTTTTTACCATGTTGGCCAGGGTGGTTTCGAACTTCTGACCTCAAGCGATCCACTCATCTCGGCCTGCCAAAATGCTAAAATTACAGGCGTGAGGCACCATGCCAAGCCCAATTTTTCTATTTTTTTTAAGAGATAGGGTCTCACTATGTTGCCCAGGCTGGTCTTGAACTCCTGGCCTCAACGGATCCTTCGGTCTTGGCCTCCCAAAGTGCTGGGATTATTGGCATGAGCCACTGCAACAAGCTGCTAAATAATATATCTTGAGGCGGGGGGCGGTGGCTCACGCCTGTAATCCCAGCACTTTGGGAGGCTGAGGCAGGCGGATCATGAGGTCAGGAGATCGAGACCATCCTGGCTAACACGGTGAAACCCCGTCTCTACTAAAAATACAAAAAAATTAGCTGGGCGTGGTGGCAGGTGCCTGTAGTCCCAGCCACTCAGGAGGCTGAGGCAGGAGAATGGCATGAATCCGGGAGGCAGAGCTTGCAGTGAGCTGAGACCGTGCCACTGCACTCCAGCCTGGGTGACAGAGCGAGACTCTGCTTCAAAAAAAAAAAAAAAAAGTTAGAAATCACTTAACTGTGCTATATCAAAAACTTATCCAGGAATTGAATTGGTTTCATAGAGTTAATTTCTTTAAAACTTTCATAAATTCATTAATATTGATATAATTCAGACTTGAAAGTTTACATGTCGTGATTTTGCAGTGATTTGGAGAGAGAATTCTCAAATGGTTGGATGAAGGGTTTGGACTGTAAGTGGTATTTTATAGTCTTTAAAGCACTTTCATACCCATTGTTTCATTGGATTCTCCTAATAACCTTATGAGGTGGCAGGGCAGGTGGATGTATTATAGAAACTGAGATTTCGAAAAGTTAAGGGACTTACTAAATGTCACCCATCATGTTTATGGCAAGTTCTTTTTTTTTTTTTTTTTTTTTGATACGGAGTCTCACTCTGTCGCCCAGGCTGGAGTGCAGTGGCTCCATCTCGGCTCACTGCAAGCTCTGCCTCCTGGGTTCCTGCTATTCTCCTGCCTCAGCCTCCTGAGTAGCTGGGACTACAGGCGCCCGCCACCACACCTGGCTGATTTTTTTGTATTTTTAGTAGAGACGGGGTTTCACCATGTTAGCCAGGATGGTCTCGATCTCCTGACCTCGTGATCCGCCCGCCTCGGCCTCCCAAAGTACTGGGATTACAGGCGTGAGCCACCGCGCCCGCCCGGCAAGTTCTAATTTAGGATCTGATTCCCAGATTACTAGTCCAATAAGCTTCTCATATCTATTTATTCACCTAACTCAGATAATGCTTTACTTGCTGGATAGACCAAACTAGCCCATACTTTGTGCCACTAGGAGAAAGAAGTGGGGAAATGGAAGAGGAGAAGGCGGGGTTTAGAAGAGGGCAAGGTCTAGCCAGGTGCGGTGGCTCATGCCTGTAATCCCGGCACTTTGGGAGGCTGAGGCGGGCGGATCACGAGGTCAGGAGATGGAGACCATCCTGGCTGACACAGTGAAACTCCGTCTCTACTAAAAAAAAAAAAATACAAAAAATTAGCCGGGTGTGATGGCGAGCGCCCGTAGTCCCAGCTACTGGGGAGGCTGAGGCAGGAGAAAGTTGTGACCCCGGGAAGCGGAGCTTGCAGTGAGCCGAGATGGTGCCACTGCACTCCAGCCTGGGCGACAGAGCCAGACTCCATCTCAGGGAAAAAAAAAAAAAAAGAACAGGGCAGGGTCAGTGTAACACTAAGGAAGAGACTTGTTTGTCACATAGCCAACATATGATAGGTATCTTTCTCATTATTCTCAGAAAAGGGAGAAGAGAGGCTGAGATTTTAAGGCTGGGAGAATAGGATGTAAAAGGAGATAGGCAGTTTGAAAAAGACAGTGCCTGATGTATTGGGGAAAGTGAGTCCTGAGGAACAGGAGTCTGACTAGAGTGAGGTGGGGTGAAGCTAGAGAGGCTGCAGCAGGATGGGGAATAAGTTATCCTCTGAGCTAAGCAACCTGGGCTTTTTCCTGTAGGCCTGTAGTAGAGCTATAGTGTCCTGGTGGTTCTTACAGAACACCAAGGAATAAGGGCATATAAAATTGAAAATATCAAATCCTGCTGGGCGCAGTGGCTCATGCCTATAATCTCAGTACTTTGGGAGGCCGAGGTGGGCAGATCACTTGAGTCCAGGAGTTTGAGACCACCTTGAGCAACATGGTGAAACCCTGTCTCTGTAAGAAAAACAAAGAAAAAAGAAAAATTAGCTGGGCATGGTGGTGCCTGTCGTCCCCGCTACTTGGGAGGCTGAGGTGGGAGGATCACATGAGCCCAGGGAGACGCTGCTGCAGTAAGCCGTGATCATGCCACTGAACTCCAGCCTGGGCAACAGAGTGACTCTGTCTCAAAAAATGAAAAAAGAAAAGAAAACATCAAGTCAAACAGGGCTTAAAGGAAAAAAATTGTGAAATCAAAAATAATCTGATACTATGTTCTGTATTCTAGAAGAGCTGGACACAGGTGCCAGAAGAAGAGAAAAACTTTTTAAAAGTGAAAGACATATAGTTTTGTGTAGGCAGAGCTTCATAGGCCCTTTACAATAACTCTGTATCTGTCTCTTCACTTCCTCTCCCCACCGTGATCTCTGGCCAACAGATTAGAAACCACTGCTATAAGAATTCAGATAAGCCGGGAGCGGTGGCTCACGCCTGTAATCCCAGCACTTTGGGAGGCCGAGGCGGGCAGATTACCTGAGGTCAGGAGTTCAAGACCAGCCTGGCCAACATGGTGAAACCCCATCTCTACTAAAAATACAAAAAAAAAAAAAAAAAAAAAAAAAAATTAGATGGTGGCACATGCCTGTAATCCCAGCTACTCAGGAGGATGAGGCAGGAGAATTGCTTGAGCCCGGGAGACGGAGGTTGCAGTTAGCTGAGATTGCGCCACTGTACTCCAGCCTGGCCGACAGAGCAAGACTCTGTCTCAAAAAAAAAAAAAAAAAAAAAGAATTCAGATACAAGGAAAATCAGTGTGTCTAAAAATGTTCTAGGGAAGGTAGGACTTTGGTTTGAGTTTGAAGAATAAGAGAAAAGGAGAAAATGGGTGTGGAAAGACCAGAAAAGGAAAAATTTTGAGAAGGCGCATTGAAAATTGAGAAAATTCTCCCTTCTAACTTTATGAATTGGAAGTGACTACTATTATTTTTTTAATAGTGTAACTATTAAAACCAGGCAGGCACAGTGCTGAAGCGTGAATGAGGCAATGGGAAGTCATGGAAAGCATCTAGGCAGCAAAGAAAGGTTAGATTTGGAAATTATGTTTTGTGGAAGTAGTACAGCTTAAAAAATTGTCTAGGTGTAGTGTGGCTCATGCCTGTAATCCCAGCACTTTTGAGAGCTGAGGCAGGAGGGTCTCTTGAGGCCAGGAGTTTGAGACCAGCCTGGGCAATATAGTGACACGATGGTCTCTTACAATTAAAACAAAACAAAAAACAAAACAAAAGAAAACAAAAAACAGTTGTTAGGTGCTCCTTTTAAACAATTCAAACAATATGAAAATAAAAATTACAGCCGGGCACAGTGGCTCCTGCTTGTAATCCCAGCACTTTGGGAGGCTGAGGCGGGCGGGTCAGGAGGTCAGGAGATCGAGACCATCCTGGCCAACACAGTGAAACCCCATCTCTACTAAAAATACAAAAATTAGCTGGGCGTGGCGCGTGCCTGTAATCCCAGCTACTCAGGAGACTGAGGCAGGAGAATCGCTTGAAACCGAGAGGCGGAGGTTGCAGTGAGCCGCAATCGCCTCACTGTACTCCAGCCTGGCTATAGATTCAGACTCCGTCTCAAAAAACAAAAAAACCCTACGTGCAATCTGACACCCTTTCCCCCAAGATAATCATTGCTAATATTTTGGCGAACCTCTTTCCTGAAATCTCTCCATGCTTATAGAATATTGTGTCAAACTTCACATAAATGTACCCGTGTAGACATGACGTTCTGTAATCAGTTTTTTTCCCTGAAGAATAAATTGTGAATAGCTTTTCATATCAATAGATTTATATCATCATTTTAAATGGCTCCTTAGTATTGCATTGTATGTATATGTCACGCCTTATTTAAGCAGCACCCTATTGATGAACATTTACTCCCCCCATAATTAACTACGTCATATAACAACTTTGTGCATTCATCTTTTCGAAATTGTTCGATTATTTTTTAAGGTAAATTCTTGAAAGTAATGGAGCTGGGTCAAGAAGTATGCGCTTTGTCGTTTGGATTCAAGTTGCCGAATCGTCCTCAAATTTGCAGGGAGACCAGCGAGGAAGCTCCGGCATTAGTTCTGGTGAAAGACAACTGAAACAGAGATGGCGAGGGAAGAACAGAATTACAGGTGATCTAGCCCATCAAGGCCCATCCTCGGTGGGCTGGCATATTCCTTCCCTTTGCCTCTCTTTCACTTCTTTTTCTTAACATGGAGGAAGAACCGAGAACTGCATCTCCCAGCATTTCGCAGGGACCACACTCCCAGGGAACTGTAGTGCCGGGTCTGAGAGGGGTCCGGAAGGAGAACAGGAAGCTGAGAGGCATGCTGGGAGGTGTAGTCGAGAGAGAGAGAGAGAAAGAGAGAGAGAGACAGAGAGCAAGAGCGAGAGAAAGCGCGAGCGAGAGAGAGAGAGAAAGAAAGAGAGAGAGTGTGTGTCTATGCAAAGAGGATGGAGACGTTGCGAGTATGGCCCCTTGGGGATGGGGCCTCGGGCGACCTGACTTTCCTCACAGGTGGTCTTTGAGTCTACAGAGTCTGCCAGCGGATGGTTGGCTTTATTCCATTGTGCGTGACCGGAGAGGGCGCGGCCCCTCTGCACCGGGCTGGCGGCGGGAGGCTCAGGCCGCGCGCGGGCTAAAGCAGGGCATGCCGGGAGTTGTGGTCCCGGCGCTCTGAGGCTGTGGGACGTGTCGCGGCGCCGCGCCGGCTCCTCCTTCCCTGCCCTTCTCAGCGGTCCCCCGCCTCCTCCCTCCGCCTCCTCCTCCCTCGCCCGCAGCCGAGCGTCCCCTCCCCCAACCCGTCGGGCTCCTCGGCGGCTACTGCAGAGGATTCAGAGCCGAGTGGCTGAGGAGGAGGAGGCTCCGGTCCCCGCGCGCCATCCGCCACCCTACTGGACACGGGCGAGGGAGCGAGAGCGTCGCCGCCGTAGCCTCCGGAGAAGACAAGGGCATCGCCGCCTCAGCCGCCGCCGCCGCCGTTTTCGCCTGCAGCTGCTCACCGGTGAGGAGACTCCCCCCGCCACCCGGTCCGCTGGTCCTGAGCCTGGGCCGGTGGCGCTGGCGAGAATGAGAGTGGGGGCTGCGGAGCCCCCGTGCAGGTGGTGGGGAGGGGGTTCAGGTCGCGATGGAACGGCGGGCTGGTGGGGGAGACTTGTCCAGGCGCTGGCTGGGGGTGGGGTGAGGGTGGGACCCAAGCAGGTTGGGGGGCGGGCGACCAGGGAGGAGGACTTTTGATGGAGAATAACACAACCTGGGACAGGAGAGTGGGGTGGGGGCGCCAGGTTGGAATTCGGGATGGTCTTGGGGCGAGGTGGAAGATGAGACTAGGGTGGGATGGCTTTTAATGGGGGAGGGGACTGAATGAGGGTGGTGATTTGGGTTTGGCCTGGAGCAGTTGACAGCTTGGGATCTGAGCTGGGGTGAGGGGTAGGGGAATGATTTCAACGGAGAGTGAGTGGCATGTACAGGGCTGGACAGGACCCTGCGGAGTGTTAATTCAGGAGGGTGGAATTTGGGGTAGACCTGGGGCAGGATGATGGAGGTGGCAGGAGTTGGGGGTGAGGGGCTTGGCATGGGTTGAGACCTGAGCTTGAAGTGGGTGTTTGTCATCTGGGGCTGGTGGAATTTGTGGAGACTTACGGAATAGCATGGGTTAGGATAGAGCAGAGGAGTGCAATTTGGGGGTTTCCTGGGGTGGGCTGATGGAGGTTGGAATAGGAGTTGGTGGAGGTGAAACATTCAGTGAGGGGAGTGTGATGGTGAGCTGGCAGGAAGGGGTCACATTGGAAGTCAGGCCCGAAATGGGAGGACAGGGATGGAAATAGAGTGTGGGGCACAGTGGGTTGGATTTAGGGTGATCTTACAATCACTGGAAAGGGCATGGTGGCTCCTTGGTTCCAGGGTCAAGGCAGAGGGCACATAAAACATCACTGGGCTGCATTCATTGAAAGGATAGCGGCAGGGGTGAGCAAAGTTGGGGGATGGTATCTTGAAGAAAATGTCCCTTGGCCAAGGTGGCAGAGGGAGTTTTGGAGAAGGACTTTCGGAGATGAGCTGGTAGGCCTGGGGAGGTGGTTGCTGATGGTGAGGTGGCACAGGGGAAATTTAAGGAATGGGAGACCTGGAGTTGTTGGTATGGATAGGGCAGAGAGGATGGAGAGGGACAGTGAGCTGTGCGGGAGAAGGGGGTGGAAATGGGTTGGATTATTTTGGAGATGAAGAATTGGGATGGCCTCCAAGAGACACATGAGGGTTAAGGGTTGGAATACTTAAATGGACAGCCTTGGTGGCTGTGATTGGGGGAGAGGCAGTAAGCCTGTTAGAGGGGACTTTGCAGGGGACACAGAAGAGAGCATCTCATTCTTAGGGGCCATTTTAATCTGTTCGGTTGATCTTTTTGTTTGTTTTATTTATATTAGTATAATTTGGAAGTCAAGTCAGCCCAAAGGGTAAAGTTGAAAGGGGATTTAGTTAAGGTAAAATTAAGGAGGGGAGGGTGTCTTCTGTTATTTGTATATCATAAAAAGTAAGTTGGGGGAAAAGGAGCATACTTCCAAACTAAAGGTGGGAGAAGATAAACTGGAATGTAATAGATATCTTTCTATATAATATTTCTGCCTTTTCCTTTCCCCTCTCCTCCTGGTGCATTTAAAAACTATACCTGGAATTTGAAATTTAAATAGATTTGATGAGCTTGAGATAGTTAAGGGTACATTTCTTGCTTGAGAACTAATGAGTAAGCCTGAAAAATATGAGACTGAATTTATTTTGTAGGTAGGCAACATGCACATAGGCAAAAAGAGCTTGGGTCTTTTTTATCCCCTTTTTAAATTGATTGCTTGAAGACGCCATTTGTTAGTGTCCTGGTTTGCAAGGCAATTAGGCCCATCATTGTATTGCAGGCTAATAATCCTGAGATGAGTCTTGGCACCACTGCTTTATGTAAACAGAGAGAAGACAGGAAATATGGAAATGTCATAAATATTCATTGGTGAGATGGTTTGGTACTGATGGAGTTTTTCATATGATTGTCTTTTGACATTTATAAGATTGAAAATAATTGGACTCTTATTTCTAAAGATTGAATTTTCTTCCAAAGGAATTCAGGTGATCAGAATTCTGTCAGATGTGAATAAATAAAGCATATTGAGTCATTTTTATTTTATTTTTTAGAGAATGATGTTAATGTAGGTACATTGTATTAACTACAGAAACAATATCTCCATCTATTCATCAGAAATTTGATTTAAACCTTAGTGATATGCTCATTCTTAGGGCAGAATGGTGATAATGGAAGGTACGCAGGAGTGTAAATGGAGGGAACATCATTAGAGAAACAGTTTTCTGGACCTAATTGCATTAACTGTTATAATATGTTAAACATAAAGTGGCTGTTGATTAGAGCTCAGACTGAAAAAAAATGAGGAGGGATGTAAAGTAGATAAAATTGGCACCATTGGGATTGAAATAATTCTTTTTATTTTTGTTTAAGCTGCAGAGTTTAACTCGCAAACAAACCATTTTCCTTGGCTTTCACAATTGAGCATATAAAAATACCATTTAGAATCTTTTTTTTTTTTAGCTCCAAAATGGGCAGAATGATGGAAAGTTGGACTTATCCTTTGAATTGAAAGTGTTTTGTAATGAGGAAGCTTTCTGTATTATAATAGAAATCAGGTTTGAGCAGTTACCTGTAATTCAATGAGACTGTAATCTAATGCAAGCATTTCCCTCATAACTTTACTCTGGGGTCTAGACATTGTTTTTGCAGATCTGTGGGCTTGGTCTAGAGGCGGGATGTTTATATTAAAGCCCTAGCTTTTGAGAGCCCAACATGAAAAGTAATTGCCTGGAAGAAATGTGTTGGTGGATTTTTTTTTCCACAGCCATGGTCACTTGTGTAGTAGTAATGTGTTTTTGTATCTTTACCTCATTTGATCCTCCAGATATCTTGGTGAGAAGAGAGCAGATGGAGGTATTGGTAGACAGAAGCCTTGGTGGAATGAATAGCCTGTGAGTTTAGGAGTTGAGTCCTGGATTCAAATCCCAGTTCTACTACTTGAAAGCTGAGTGATTTCAATCAAGTCATTAAAAACCTTGATTTTTATCACCAAAGTGCTGACCAAAGTGCTGGCTGCCAGCACTTTGGGAGGCTGAGGTGGGCAGATCACTTGAGGTCAGGAGTTCGAGACCAGCCTGGCCAACATGGTGAAACCCCATCTCTACTGAAAATACAAAAATTAGCCAGGCATAGTAGGTGCCTGTAATCCCAGCTACTCGGGAGGCTGAGGCAGGAGAATTGCTAGAACTGGGGAGGTGGGCAGTGAGCCATGATCACGCCATTGTACTCCAGCCTGGGCAACAAGAGTGAAACTCTGTCTTGAAAAAAACAAAACAAAAAAAACCCTTTCATATTTAGTGGTAATGGCCGCAAAACATTGTGAACATAATTAATACCACTGAATTGTACACTTAAATTTGGTTAAAAAGGTAAAAATACACAAAAAAACCTTAGAAACCAAAAAAACTGGCCAGGCACAGTGGTTCACGCCCATGATCCCAGACTTTGGGAGGCTGAGCTGGGCGGATTGCTTGAGCCTAGGAGTTCGAGATTGGTGAGGGCAACATAGGGAGACCCGTCTCTACAAAAAAAAAAAAAAAAAAAAAAATTAGCTGGGTGTGGTAGCCTACACGTGTAATCCCAGATACTCAGGGGGGAGGTGGGAGGATTGCTTGAGCCAGGGAGGTCAAGGCTGCAGTGAGCCATGATCATGCTTCTCTGCACTCCAGTCTGGGTTACAGAGTGAGACCCTGTCACACAATCAAACTTTTGTACTTTACAAGGCTGTCAAGGAGAACAAACCAGTTCATGTCCTGAAAACACTGTACATATATGAAATATCTGTTCACTATTTATTTAATGAATGTCTGCTAAGTGCCGGGGAAATAAAAATGAACAGAAAGTAGTTGTCAAGGAGCTTTTAGTGTCATGGGAAAGACAGACAAATTAAATATGGTGAGAAAAATGAGGCAAAATGAATGCTATGGTTAAATGTGGGTTTTGAAGTCTGCCTACCACTTAACTATTAGCTGTGTGACATTGGGCACAATGGGCTCATCTGTAAAGTGGGGATAATAGAATTAATATCATAGGATTGTTTTGAGGATTAAATAAGATAATCAATGGAAAGCATTTTTTTTTTTTTTTTGAGACGGAGTCTCGCTCTGTCACCCAGGCTGGAGTACAGTGGCCGGATCTCAGCTCACTGCAAGCTCTGCCTCCCGGGTTTACGCCATTCTCCTGCCTCAACCTCCCGAGTAGCTGGGACTACAGGTGCCCGCCACCATGCCTGGCTAATTTTTTGTATTTTTAGTTGAGACGGGGTTTCACCGTGTTAGCCCGGATGGTCTTGATCTCCTGACCTCGTGATCCGCCCGTCTCGGCCTCCCAAAGTGCTGGGATTACAGGCTTGAGCCACCGCGCCTGGCAATGGAAAGCATTTAACACAGTATGTTTTTTAGTACACATTAAAAAAATATTAGTTGTTGCCTTTATTGTTAGAAAGATTGGCAGAGGCTAGAATGAATAGCCTTGTAGGCCCTACCAATGAGTTCTTAGTATTGTGGTATATATTAATGAGGTATTATTTTGTATTATGATCTCATGCATTTTTGCATGTGTACAGTCTGGGAAGTTTAAACAGTTCTTTAAATACCAAAGTCCTAAACAGATGTTAGCTGTTAGCTTCCTCATTAATGAAATAAGAAGAAAAATTATGCTTTGAGAGGTTAAATGACTTGTTTAAGGTTACACAAGTCAGTGGAAAAGTCTGGGTTACAGCCCCCAAATTCTAATTTGTCAACCCCATTTATATCTTTTTTTAAATTGTAAAATATGTCATATGTATAAAAGTATATTTAACATAAACCCACAACTTAAAGAATAACAAATTGAAGACTTTTCTACTTGCTACCCAGCTTAACAAAAAGGAGATTTCTAGTACCTTTAAAGCCTCTTGTGAGGTCCTACTTGATTGAGTCTCCTACCTTCTCTCTCCCTCAGAGGTAAACAGTTTGCTAAATTTTATGTGAATCATTTCTTTGCTTTTCTTCATACTTTTACCAGATATGTGCATATCCCTAAACCATATATTTTTTACCTTTGCAACTTTTTATAAATAGAATTATAGGATAAATATTGACTTGCTTTATTCTTATTTATTCTTATTTTTTAACTTTTAAAAAAGCTTTATTTCTTCCACCATTAAATAATGTATGCTCATGATAGAAACTAAAAATTACAAAAAGTAGAAAGAAGCAAAAGTATTGTTTTTAGTCCCATTACCCAGTAACACTTTTTTTGTGTTTGTTTTTTTGTAGAGACAAGGTCTCATTATGTTGTCCTGGTCAAGTGATCCTCCTGCCTTGGCCTCCCAAAGTGCTTACAAATGCAGGCATGTGGCACCATGCCTGGCTGACAAATGCTTTTTGTAGAAAATATTTTGTGCCACATATGGCCTCTTGTTGTTCTTTCTCCTCCCTTCCACTCCCCTTCCCTTTTGTCTCCCCGTCTCCCTCCCTGTTCTTCTCCTTCCCCAAGCCCCTCCTCTTGCTTCTCCCCAGTCTTTCTTCTCCCTCCCCTTCTCTTTCTCCTCCTTTTACGTGGTTTTAAGAAAGTAAAAACTCACAGGCCATACAAAAATAGGCCATGGGCGGGCCATAGCTTGCTGACCCCTGGTATGTTAACAGAAATCAACTCAAAGTTGTAAAATATTGAAGAGCAAAGAGACTAAACCAAGTTCATATTTCTTGCTTTATTTTGTTAAATTTAGTTCCTTGGACAGTTATGCATATCTTTAGTGTTGAAAACAATGGTATAGAATTTTTTTGTCAAATTATGTTTATCTGAAAGTTTAACATTTTATTAAATGAGCCATTATTTTCTGTATGAAGACACTGAGGAAACCTCAGTTTATAAAGTTCCAGCACAACTCCTCCTCATGCTGTTTAGGCAGGTGTCTGGGTCCTTTCAGAGTATGCCTATTTTATGATGATACAGGTTGTGCTTTTTCTTAGATATAGACGTTTTGAAGGAACCCTGAGATGATATATTTTTCACAGTAAACTTCAATCCCTGGCTGACTTGAGATTATGATCTTGATTTGCCTTCTGATCATGTCCCTCAAGCTTGATGATTTCTGCTAACTTGTATTTCTTTTCTAGCCTCTGTTTTATAATTTTTCTAAGTATTTTAGTTTTCTAATATGTCTTCCTCTATCTTTTCTTTTGTGTTGATAGCAAATGTCTCTATCAGTAAATAATAGCTATGCTACTTATACTTATGCAAGTATAATGGTACTATTTTATTTGATATATAGTTCTTAGGTTGGTCATGTGGCATTGTTTTCATTTTAAGGATGAAGAAATTAAGACTCTAAGAGGGTAGCTGGGTTCAGTGGCTCACACCTGTAATCCCAGCACGTTGGGAGGCCAAGGTGGAAGGATCGCTTGAGCCCAGGAGTTCAAGACCAATCTGACCAACATAGTGAGATCCAGTCTCTAGCTGGATGTGGTGGCATGCACCTGTGTTCCTAGCTATTTTGGAGGCTGAGGTGGGAGGATCACTTGAGCCCAGGAATTTGAGGCTACAGTGAGCTATGGTCACACCACTGCTCTCTAGCATGGGCAAGACTATGTTTCAATAAATAAATGAATAAAAAGATTCAAAAGGGTAATTTGTCTTAGGCCTTAAGACAAGTAGGGAATTAGTAGGGAAAGACAAAAGGTACCTAACATTTGAGTGTCTATGGCAGGCAGTATTCTGGGTGCTTTCTTTTCCTTATAGATAGAATTTAATCCTCACATTTCTACTGTATAAGGAATTGTGACCATTTCACAGAAGAAGAAATGGAAGCAACTGAAGCATATAATGATTCAACTAGTTTGCATTTATTTACATAGCTAGTAAGAGAAGAAAAACTCATATTTAAAAACCTGATCTGCCTGGCTCCAGAGCCATTGTTCTTTTTGTTGTACTGCATATAAATCTTCCTGGTTTTAAGCTGTTAAATCAGTAGTCTTCTTCCTTTTTTTTTTTTTTTTGAGACAGAGTCTCGCTTTGTCTCCCAGCCTGGAGTGCAGTGGTGCGATCTCCGCTCACTGCAACCCCTCTTCCTCCCAGGTTCAAGCGATTCTCCTGCCTTATCCTCTTGAGTAGCTAGGACCACAGGCGCGTGCCACCATGCCTGGCTAATTGTTTGTATTTTTGGTAGAGATGGGATTTCACCATGTTGGCCAGGCTGGTCTCGAACCCCTGACCTCAGATGATCTGCCTGCCTTGGCTTCCCAAAGTGCTGGGATTACAGGCATGAGCCTGCGCCCAGCCTAAATCAGTAGTCTTCAACCTTCTTAGGGTAGTATCTGGCTACTCTTTAGAATCACCTGAGGATCTGTTTAAAAAAAAAGACGTGTCAGTTCTACTCTGGACCAGTGTGAACAAAACTTCTGTAGGTGAACATAAGGCAGATGTGTGTATATTTATATAGAAAATATAAATTAAAAATAAATTATATTTAGGTACATAGAAAAAAATGCACAAAATGTATAACCAGCATTCGGATCAAGAAAGGGACATTATCCCCTCCTCCAAGGAAACCAACAACTTCCAGTACTGTAGATTATTTTCACCTGTTTATGACATTTCATAGGTATGACTGGCTTTTCCTATATAACATACTTGTGAGATTCATTTATGTTCTCGTATGTAGGTATAGTGTGTTCTTGCTTATTGCTATGTAACAACAGTTCTCAAACATTTTGGTGTCTTCATATTCATATTTATTGACGACTCCAAAGAACTTTTGCTTGCAGTAGCGCAGTCATGGCTCACTGCAGTCTTGACCTACTAGGCTGAAGTGACCCTTCAGCCTCAGCCTCCTAAGTAGCTGGGACTACAGGCATGTGCCACTATGCCTGGTTATTTTAAAATTTTTTTGTAGAGACAGGATCTTGCTCTGTTGCCCTGGCTAGTCTCGAACTCCTAGGCTCAAGCAATTTTTCTGCCTCAGCCTCCCAAAGTACTGGGATTACAGGTGTGAGCTACTGCCCTCAGCTGTGTTAGCATATTCTAATGAAAATAAGTATATTATTCTAAATGAAAAAAATTAGAATAATATTTTACATTTTAAAAAATCTCTGGTATCTTATTGAATCTGCCTCTGCATTCAATCTGTTGCAGTTTGTTGTTTTGCATGGAATATAAAGAAAATTCAGTCCTGCATAGATAGGTAATTGGAAAAAGGAGGGATTTTTTTTTTTTTTCTTTTAAGAGAGTTTTGCTCTTGTTGCTTAGGCTGGAGTGCAATGGCACGATCTCAGCTCACCGCAGCCTCCGCCTGCTGAGTTCAAGCGATTCTCCTGCCTGAACCTCCCAAGTAGCTGGGACTATAGGCATGCACCACCACGCCCGGCTAATTTTTGTATTTATAGTAGGGGGGGGGGTTTCACCATCTTGCCCAGGCTGGTCTCGAACTCGTGACCTCATGATCCACCCATCTAGGCCTCCCAAAGTGCTGGGATTACAGCTGTGAGCCACCGCACCCAGCCAGAAGGAGGAATGTTTTTATGTAATTGTGGATATTCCTCTTTGATACTACACCAGTCATGTCCAGCCCTTTGAATGTGAGAACTTTTTTGCTTATCTGTGGTGGATATCATGAAAATTATACACACTTTTTTCCCTTTCCTTTTCTTTTCTTTTTTTTTTTAAGCTTATCAGCTATTGTTAGTGTTGGTGTGTTTTATGTGAGGCCCAAGTCAATTTTTCTTCCAGTGTGACCCAGGGAAGCCAAAAGGTTGGACACCCGTGTTACACCAAAACTTGACAATTGGTAGTTTGTTAAGGTTCATTGCCGTGTACAGTCTGAACCATATCACTGAGCTTTCATGCTCTGTTACATTAAAATCCATTGGTCTGTTTTTTTCTTTATTATTTTTTAATTTGCTTATTTCTCCAAGAAAAACCATTGGTCTGTTATGTACTTTAAATAGATCTTTTATCCATGCATAATTTTTGTAGCATTATGCATTGGTCAGTTGGAAAATATTGGTTCATTGAGTATCTTAGTCTGCTCAGGCTGCCATAACAAAATGCCATAGACTGGGTGGTTTAAACAACAAAAATTTATTTTCTCTCAGTGCTGCAGGCTAGAAAGAAGTCCAAGATCATTGTTCCAGCATGGTCAGTTTTTAGTTAGGGCTCTCTTACTGGCATCTAGATGGCCACCTTCTCGATGTTTCCTCACATGGTGGATTGGAGAGGGAGGAGAGAGAGAGAGAATAAGTGCGAGTGAACAGGCAAGCTCTCTGGTGTCTCTTTTTAAAGGCACTAATCCCATCATGGCAGCCCCACCCTCATGACCTCATCTAAACCTAATTATAAATCATCTAAACCTAATTATCTCCCAAAGGATCCATTTCCAGATACTATCACATTGAGGAAAAGGGCTTCAATTTATGAATTTTGGGGGGAGGCAATTCAATCTATATTACTGAGTTATGTGGAGCTTCTTTTTTGAGACCAGGTTTCACACTGGAGTGCAGTGGTGCATTCACGACTCACTTTGGCCTCAACTTCCTGGGCTCACGTGATCATGTAATCCTGCCACCTCAGCTTCCCGAGTAGCTGAGACTTCTGGTGCAGGCCACCGTGTCCTGCTAATTTTTGTATTTTTTCGTAGAGATGGGATTTCACTGTGTTGCCCAGGCTGGTCCCCAACTCCTGGGCACAAGTGGTCCCCCTGCCTCAGCCTCCCAAAGTGCTGGAATTACACATGTGGGCCACCGCGCCTGGCCATGTGCAGATCTGAATTGTATAATGTTTAAGAACCCACATTTGTTAATATCACCACTCATCTCATCAGACAAGTCTTTTCTAATTTTCACTTGAAAGCTCAAATTTTATCATTGGCAACCAATACTGATAGTTGTTTTCGTTGAAGTGACAGTCTCACATTGTTCATTTTCAAAAAATTGTCTGCCAGACATCCAAGTCTGAATAATCATAATTTTTCTGCCAGTCGTTTTTTTCAAGTAAAAATGGTGTTTATGAAAAGAAGCAGCTAGTACAGCTTGCAACTCAATTGCACAAGTGCTTTAGTGCTTTTCTTTGAGACAATTCTTGTACCTTAATATGCAGCAGAAATGCTTTGTGTGAGGCTGGGTGCGGTGGCTCACGTTGTAATCCCAGCACTTTGGGAGGCCAAGGCAGTTGGATCTCCTGAGGTCAAGAGTTTGAGACTAGCCTGGCTAACATGGTGAAACCCCTTCTCTACTAAAAATACAAAAATTAGCTGGGCGTGGTGGCTTACACCTGTAATCCCAGCTACTCAGGAGGCTGAGGCAGCAGAATCTCTTGAACTGGGGAGGCAGAGGTTGCAGTGATCCGAGATTGCGCCACTGTCCTCCAGCCTGGGCGACAGAGCTAGACTCCATCTCAAAAAAAATAAATAAATAAATAAAAAAGGAACGCTTTATGTGTACATTCCATTTTTCCATTTCTTCACACAATATGAAACAGATGTATAATTAGGATTAAGATTTAGTAAAATTAATACTTTTTTTTTGAGATGGAGTTTTGCTGTGTTGCCCAGGCTGGTCTTGAACTCCTGGCATCAAGTGCTCCTCCTGCCTCAGCTTCTCCAGTAGCTGGGACTACAGCTCTGCACCACTGTGCCTGGCTATAATTAATAGTTTTTACGACTTCAAGGACTTTTTTTTTTTTTTTTTTAGACGGAATCTCACTTTGTCACCCCAGCTGGAGTGCAATGGTGCAATCTGGGCTCACTGCAACCTCTGCCTCCTGAGTTCAAGCTATTCTCCTGCCTCAGCCACCCAAGTAGCTGGGATTACAGGCGCCTGAAACCATGCCTGGCTAATTTTTGTATTTTTAGTAGAAATGGGGTTTTTGCCTTGGCCAAACCCCATTTGACCAGGCTGGTCTCGAACTCCTGACTTCAGGTGATTCACCCACGGCCTCCCAAAATGCTGGGATTATAGGTGTGAGCCATTGCGTCCAGCAAGAACATTCTTTAATGAAACTGAAACTTAAGTTTTTTTTTTTTTTAACATGTCCGTGAAGAATGCAATGACACTATTACAGTTTGGTGTCACTGCCTTGATTCAGTATAGGATGATATATTTTTATTTGTTGATATGATTATGTTTCTAGGCTTTACTTATTTCTTATTGGGGGAATAGCTGATGTTGTCAAACCTTTACTAAAAATACTGTTTTGAAAGCCAATGTGAATGCAATTTTTTCTTTGCCTTAGTATAATAAAAAACCTTTAGAATTGAACAGTTTCACAACTTTGTCAGGATGTTAGAAAATTAATTGGGCTTGGTGCTTACTTTTCTCCACGTTGTAGTTAAGGAAGGGTGTGAAGTGGCTTTTAGAGAACTATCCATAGCTATGCATAAGAGTGATTTTTGAGGTATATTAGGTCTCCCTACCCTTAGCCTGGTACATTTACAATAGAAAAAGACAAAGGTACAGATGAAGTCGTAGGCAAATAATCTTGTATAATGACTTCGGTTTTTCACTATGATTGGACAGAGGAGAATGGAGAAAGAAGTAGTCTAGATAAGTCATAGTGCTAAACATTGTTTTATCTTCCAGTTAACACCCCTGTATAGCCTGGAACCTTTGTTCTGGGGGTAGGAAATAACATTCATTGTGTACCGACATTGTGCTAGGCCTTGTTATCTTACTTAAACCTGACAATTTTTCTGTGTGTATGTGGCCATATTTTTTAGTTTTAGACATTTAAAAAAATGATGATGATGATTTTTTATTTTTTTTGAGATGGAGTCTTGCTATTGCCCAGGCTGGTCTTGAACTCCTGGACTCAAGTGATCATCCTGCCTCAGCTTCCTGCATGGCTGGGACTACAGGTGTATGTCATTGCGCCCTGCTGTGGTGGTCATAATTATTTTATGTGTAAGAAAACAGAGGCTCAGAGATGTTGAGCCTATGCAGGCCCATCAGTGACTAGGGTGGGATTTAATCCCCAGACTTTTCTGCCTCCAAAACCTATGAGTGCTTTTTCCTATGTGACATACTGCCTTCCAGAGACAGTGTCTCACTGATTATTTGTATATCCTTGATACTTGGAACCTAGCAGGGGCTTAGTACATTTCTGTGGAGTAATTGAGAACAGTGCTAAGTGAGTGAACCAGTTTTCACAGAGCAGGGTGTAACTCACCCACTCTGAGCTAATGTGCATGTTGGTACTACAAAGTATAGAGTTATGCAGTGATTTTGTACACTAGTATCTGGTCATGGTTTGTTGCTATAGGGAAAGGGTCAATCTCCTTTTTTTGTTTTTTTGTTTTCTTTTGAGACAGAGTCTCACTTTGTCACCCAGGCTGGAGTGCAGTGGCATGATCTTGGCTCACTGCAGCCTCTGCCTCCTGGGTTCCAGTGATTCTCCTGACTCAGCCTCCCTAGTAGCTGGGATTACAGGCACGCACCACCATGCTCAGGTAATTTTTGTATTTTTAGTAGTGATGGGGTTTCACCATGTTGGTCAGGCTGGTCTTAAACTCCTGATCTCAGGTGATCTACCTGCCTTGGCCTCCCAAAGTGCTGGAGTTATAGGTGTGAGCCACTACGCCTGGCCAGGGTCAATCTTGATAATCTTGATGATACATAATCTACATAATCTTGATGATAAATGTAAAACTATTTAAATAATTTGGATATTTAGTAGTCTAAGAAATTTAATGGGATGAATTTTCCCATAGCTATTAAGAGAGTAAGCCAGAACAAAGTAGATGCAGTATGTATTTCTAAAGAGATCATCCCATTAATAGCTATGAGACCTTGGGTATGTTACTGCACTTTTCTGTGTTTCATTTTTGTAACCTTTAAAAGGGAAGTGTAGTAATAATAGTACATAATTCCTATGTAGTTGTGAGGATTGAATGAGATAATTCATAGAGAACTTACTACAGTGCTTGGCAAATAATAATTACTCAATAAATGGTAGCTGTTATTAATGTTATCTTTCTAGAGTGGAAGTATAGAATTTACTGTGACTTTCAGTATATGAAGAAGGAATAATGTTTTGTCTGTTAAAACACCTTTATTAGAGAAATTAAGTGCTGACTTTATTGGTTTTTGTATTTTGGGACCGATTTTCTGGTTGTAGCCTACTTGGTCTCTTCTTGGCAACAGAGACCAAACTGGCTATTTGCTTGGATTTCTTGGTGAACCAATGGAGGTATGGTATGACCTTTGACTCTCCATCGTTCTTTTCTTTTTTTTTGTAGAGATGGAGTCTTGTTATGTTGCCCAGGCTGGTCTTGAACTCCTGGCCTCAAGCAATCCTCTGCTGTCTTGGTCTCCCAAAGTGCTCGGACTCTATCATCTTTTTAAACTTTGTGGTGTTTGGTTGAAACAGATTGGATTGTTCTGGAGAGTTCACTGAGGTTGATAGTTCTTTCTCAATTAAAAATGTCAGTGGACCAGGCACAGTGGCTTACGCCTGTAATCCCAGCACTTTGGGAGGCTGAGGCTGTTGGATCATGAGGTCAGTAGATCGAGACCATCCTGGCTAACACGGTGAAATCCCGTCTCTACTAACAATACAAAAGCAAAATTAGCTGGGTGTGGTGGCGGGTGCCTGTAGTCCCAGCTATTCCAGAGGCTGAGGTGGGAGAATGGTGTGAACCCGGGAGGTGAAGCTTGCAGTGAGCTGAGATCTCACCACTGCACTCCAGCCTGGGTGACAGAGCGAGACTCCGTCTCAAAAAAAAAAAAAAAAAGAAAAAAAAGTCAGTGGGCCAGCCATGGTGGCTCACACCTGTGATACCAGCACTTCTGGAAGCCAAGGCAGGAGGATCACTTGGGCCTAGGAGTTTGATACCAGCCTGGGCAACATAGGGAGACTCCATCTCTACAATAAAATAAAAATAAATTAGCTGGGAGTGATGGCACATGCCTGTGGTCCCAGCTACTTGGGAGGCTGAGGTGGGAGGATCGCTTGGGCTCAGGAGGTTGAGACCGCAGGGAGCACTGATCACACCATTGCACTCCAGCCTGGGTGACAGAGTAAGACAGTGTCTCAATAAAGAAGTCAGTGAATGTAAAAACACCCCTTTCTAAATTTTTTCTAACTAGATCAATCATCATTGAGGAGGTACAGTGTTTCTCCATAAATTCCCTACCCCAGAAGCAAAAGAGTGTTTTTAAAAATATTTTTCTGTGTTTATTTACATTTTGATCAGGCTGTATAATTATGAAGGGAAAAACCAACACCCTTTAAAATGAGCACGTCTGAAAGCCTGCCCTTCAACCAAGTGTCACTGTAGGGACACTGTCTCCTAGGTAGGCGTTAGTATGAAACTCTTGACTTAAAACCTTTGAGTTGAGGTCCAGGTTTCCCAGTATGGTATCTGAGGTAGTTCAGGATCCTCTCCCCAACTTCCTGACCATTGTCATTTATTGTTTCTCCTCCTGGCTTGCACATTTTACCTCCAGTACTCGTGAAGTTTGCATTGTACTGTGCCTGTAGTTCTTCAGATGTGCAGTGCCTCTTTTCTCACTGTCTTTGGACGTGCTATTCTCTTGGCCTAGATATCTCTTTGTTACTGTTAATTGGTCTACTCTGATTTAGCCTTTAAGACTCAGCCTAGGAGATAACCTTTTCCAGAAGGTTTTCCATGATTTCCTAGGTTGGAATTGGGTTACTCTGACTGTGGTTATCCATTTATTTGTTGGTCTCTTCCACTTGCAGTGGACAGGAGTTGTATCTGATCATCCTTTTATTCTCAGAGCCCATCTTGGGACCTTGTACAGAATAGGCATCAGTAAAAACATGTCAGGTGAATTCATCATTTCAAACTGGCCTATTAACAGCTGTAATTTCCCGATGAGTCAGTTACTCCATGTTGCTCTGGCCTGAGTTTTGTTTTTTTTGAGACAGAGTCTTGCTCTGTCGCCCAGGCTTGAATGCAGTGGTGTGATCTTGGCTCACTGCATCCTCCGCCTCCCGGGTTCAAGCAATTCTCCTGCCTCAGCCTCCTGAGTAGCTGGGATTATAGGCGTGCGCCACCATGCCCAGCTAATTTTTGTATTTTTACTAGAGACGGGGTTCCATTGTTTTAGCCAGGATGGTCTTGATCTCCTGACCTCGTGATCCGCCCTCCTTTGCCTCCCAAGGTGCTGGGACTATAGCATGAGCCATTACACCTGGCCTGGGCTGAGTTAGAGTGTCTTCTATCATTGTTGTTGCCCCTTGCTCCCTGCCCCTTGTGTTATCTCTACTCTACTTCAGCCCACTCTCATGTAGCTTTCCTTTACTCTTTGCCCATGGCTGGGTCAGTGGAGCTGTGTACAGAGTAGACACAAAGAGACTCAGAAAGAACTTGATTTATGACAGGTCCCTGGAATTTCACCTGGAATGAATGAAGATCGCATTGGTAAATGGAGAAACTGGGACCTTATGATTGCTTTTCTGACTCTTAGTCTAGAGTTCTTTTTTCTGCTTCCAAGTTTCCTCTTTATTAACCTTTGGTCAGTTTTAATTTATAGATAATGTAAAACGAATGCTATAAAACCAAATTGTATCAAATGCTTGTGCATTTGATTTTTACAACTGAAATATAAGACTTAACTGTTTGATGGTGGAAAGATTGAGACTTTAGGAAATGTGGGTTTTTAATAACTGCCTTATTAAGCCATCAGTAGTTTCTGGCAGGCAATTTTTTTTTTTTTTTTTGAGACAGAGTTTCGCTCTGTTGCCCAGGCTGTAGTGCAGTGACGCAATCTCGACTCACTGCAAGCTCCGCTTCCCAGGTTCATGCCATTCTTCTGCCTCAGCCTCCCGAGTAGCTGGGACTACAGGCATGTGCCACCATGCCTGGCTAATTTTTTTTTGTATTTTTAGTAGAGATGGGGTTTCACTGTATTAGCCAGGATGGTCTCGATCTCCTGACCTCGTGATCCACCCACCTTGGCCTCCCAAAGTGCTGGAATTACAGGCATGAGTGTGGCAGGCAATTTTAATTATGATTCCCCAAAATATTTTGCTGATTAAAATCTTTGTAGCAAGCAAAAATAATCACTTATGCCTCTATGCATTGTTTTAGTCAACATGGATATCAGCCTCTGTGTTAGGTTGGTTTTGATGATACACGGAGATGAGTTAGGTGTAGTTGCTGTCTTCAAGGAGCTCCCAGGTGCAATAGAGATAAGATATAAACAAATAAGTTGACTGGGTGTGGTGGCTCATGCCTGTGATCCCAGCACTTTGGGAGGCCGAGGTGGGTGGATCACAAGGTCAGGAGTTTGAGACCATCCTGGCCAACATGGTGAAACCTTGTCTCTACTAAAAATACAAAAATTAGCTGGGCATAGTGGCACATGCCTGTAGTCCCAGCTACTCGGGAGGCTGAGGCAGGATAATCGCTTGAACCCAGGAGGCAGAGGGTGCAGTGAGCCGAGATTGTGCCACTGCACTCCATCCTGGGCAATAGAGGGAGACTCCATCTAAAAAAAAAAAAAAGAAAAAGAAAAACCAAGTTACAGTTCAATGTTATAGATGTTATAAAATAAGTAGCAGAGAGAGGGTATGCAAACCTTTTTTTAGGGAAGAGTTCTTGGGGGAAGAGTAACCTGAGCTTATTTTTGAAAGAAGACTAGGTCTTATGTGTGGACAATTCTGTACATGGAGTTGGAAGAACTGAATTTGAACCCCAGCTCAGCCACTTACTAAGCTGTCTGACTTGGACAGGTTGTTTAAGTACTCTGCAAATCTCAGTTTTTTCCCATGTAAAGTGGGGACAGTCATATCTATATCCACCTTTAAAATTTAATACATTTGAAAGAAGCTCATAAATGTGGTATACAAATATTCGGTTTTTTAGCTCCTAAATATGGTATACAAGTATTATATTCTGTTTTTTTTCCCCAAGCCAAACTGTATCCAGCTGTATTAAAGATACTTTTCATAAACAATCATAGCATTTCAGGCAGGACATGGGCAGACAATCGTTAACAGTGTACAACAACTTTCAAACTCCCTTCTTCAATGGACTACCAAAAATCAGAAAGCCACTATAAATCCCAATGAAGTCTTCATCTGGTGCTCTGAACAGGGAAAGTTTAGAGTGACGGTTGACATTTCACATTTAGCATGTTGTTTAACAACTTTTCACCAGCCGACCCTGACTTTCAGGAAGTGAAGTGAAAGTGACAGAATTTACCTGAAGATCCACAATCTAGAAACAGAACCACTGCTCTTTTGACAGGTGCCATCTCAGTGGCATCACTGGAAAGTCCAGATTGCCTGACACACTGGTAACCAATGATTAGGGGTCAGGTCCCAACAGATGTCTGGGTTTAAGGGAGTTAAGTCTAGCTGAAAGGTGGAAAGGGAGAAGAGGACATAAAAACAAATTTGTTTTTCCATACCACAGGCTTTTGTGCCAAGGTGGCCATGTGTGTCAAAGTCAGGGAATCCCTGCTCCTGGGAGCCAAGAGGAAGTCTCTCAAAACTAGAAGGGAAAGGTGTTTTCCCCACATCAATCCAGCTTCGGAGACATTCTATTAGTGACATATGCCCCTTCCTCTCAAAACAACAATGACATATTCTGTGTGTTAACAGCATAGCTTAAAAAAGTAAAACAAAATTCTGCATTTTTATAAAACTTGATTAAAAATAGTATTTCAGACTGTACAGGCACCAGAAGTACACAGTTAGTAAAAATGCACACACTTCGGTTGGCATCTCCAGCACCTTCAGCTTTCTGTGCCTGGTCTGTTTTGGCATCTCCATTTTCTGCAGGGTTATCCCCCTCCTGGCCAGCCTCAGCTTTTCCCTTTTTCCCTTTGGGTACCTTCTCTCCCTTCTTTGCAGGGGCCTTCTTAGGCCTGGGCTCTAGCTTTGGAGGAGCAGGTTTAGCAGACAACCTCATTCATCTTCTCTGTGGTTCTTCCTTCACGTTGGCTTTATATCCTTTAGCATCCCCTTCAGCCTTTCTCTCGGGCATGGTGGCAGTGACAGTGATGGTGGTGGGACGTAGGCACTGGGTGTGGGATGCAGCAGAGCACAGGCTTTAGTTGGTCTGGGGGTCGTTCTCACCTCTTCTTCTGGTTTTTGTTTTTTACTTATTCATTGACAATTATATTTTGACAGATTGTAGCATCAATTTTCTGACCTAAAGCAGAAATAAGTGAGGAAAAGATTAAGTTTATTAGTGTGTAGATGTCATTTATGAAGTGCTAGCACTGTAAACATGTATCAGGGCAAATATTTTAAAGTTCAGATCCATGACACTTTGATTCTGTGCTATTATGCAAGATACTGCTTAAGGTACCTAATGAACGGTATCTGAAAAATTATTGAGTTTGCTTCTGAGGGGCTTGGATAGCAACAAGCTGAACTAGAAAGAGCCACATTTCCTGTCAGAAGACTTATGCTTGCATCCAAGTGATGCAGCTTATATCTGTGCCACCATTGAAGGTTATTTAACATTTCAGAGTTTCATTTTCTCCATCAGTAAAAGAGAAAAATAATAGTTACTTTATAGACTGTGAATTAGAAATAAACTGGATAAATTGCTTACCACTAGCTTTCATCAGTTAAATGTTTAATTTATGGAATATTAAACAAATTTCTGTTTAATTACACTAGATTTCTTTAGAGAAACTTGCTCTAAATGGTGGGCAGGGGGAATTCTGTTATTTATGCTTTACTGACACTGATGATATTTTACCACCTTCTTCCAGTTATTCCTCAATAATTTTGCAAGGTAAGTTTAAATCCCAGCTGTTGTACTTACTTGCTGTGTGACCTTCAAAGTTACTTAATCTTTCTATAACTTATTTTCTCCATCTATTAGGTGGAGAAATAATGGCATTTATATTATATAGTTACTTAATCTTTCTGTAACTTATTTTCTCTATCCATTAGATGGAGACATAATGGTATTTATATTACATAATTATTAGGAAGCAACTGAAGTGCTTAGTTCAGTGTTTGGCACGTAGTATGATTTCAGAAAATGGTAGTGCTGTGGACTGAGTGTATCCCACCAAAATTCATATGTTGAAACCCTAATCCTCAGTGTGATGTTTGGGGTGGGATTTTTGGGAAGTAATTAGGTCATTAGGATGGAGCTCTATAAGTGTCCTTACAACAAGAGACACCAGAGAGCTTATTTCCTCTCTCTCTGCTTTCCACGATGTGAGGATACAGTGAGAAGAGGGCCATCTGCAAACCAGGAAGCTGTCTGTCACCAGATAGCAGATCTACCAGAACCTTGATCTTAGACTTCCCAGCCTCCAGACCTGTGAAAAATAAATGTTTGTGGTATTCTGTTACATACACAGCAGCCTGAACTAAGATGGATAGCATTGTTATTATCACTTTCGTTTTATAAATGAGAAGGTGAATACAGATTTAGAAACTTGATTAGATTCATAGTAAGAGGCAAGGATGGGATTCAATCCAGGTTTGTGTGATGCCAAAGACTTTACTGTTTATTCTTTTACTAGGCTACATTTTATAGTTAACATTTCATTTGTATGGAAACGTATTCTGAAATGCTGTAGAGTGCTTGGAAATAATTTGTTATTTTGGGGTATTTAAAACTTTCAGTGATGTTTTACTAACTGTTTACATAAACTTGAAGCTAAATTGGTTAGAGAAAGAACTCTTTGGCCTGGCCTCTCTGTGATCAGATGGTTTTAGGGCAGATATTCTGGGGTGGTAGTCAGTGGTTAGTCAAAAGAAAATTGTGTGTGTGTGTGTGTGTGTGTGTGTGTGTGTGTGTGTGAGTGTATTTTTTCCTAAACAGCTTCATTGAAGTAAAATTGACGTACAATAAGTGATACAAATTTTATGTACAGTTTGCTAAGTTTTGACATACACATACACCCATGACACCATCACCACAAAGCAGATGGTGAACATACCCGTCACCTCTCAAAAGTTTCTTGGTGCCCCTTTGAAATCTTTCCCTCCTTGTTCTCCTTATATCCCCCCATTTAAGCAACTCCTATCGGCTTTTCTATCACTATAAATTGAACAATGGTCAGATCAATCAGGATTCAGTTCACCTCTCAGCTGTAGTTTGATCATCTGTGAAACAGGGATTCTACCATCTTCCCAAAGGACCATCAGAGAAGATTAGGAACAATGTATATAAAGAGCCTACCATAATGTCTGATGCATAGTAGGCCCTCAGTCCCTGGAAGCCAGTATTACCAGCAAGCTTTCACTTGGTGGTCTAGAGTACATTTAGGAGTTCAGAGTGCCGAAATGCATTTCTGTCACTTAGAGCTCCTGTTCTCTTCCACTGAATGGGCTTCCAGTGTTTTTGAAACAGGAAAATTTACATTTAGGCAGCTTAAGACCCTAAGGGACTTTCTGTTGCTCCTACCTTCCCTCCCTCATGCCCAGTGTTCCACATGCTATTAATTTTGAACAGATGTTCTTCAAAAATAAGCAAAGATCTCCACAGCAGATTTTTGAGCTCTTTATGCGTTATGTTTAAGTCTGGCATTGTGATCAAGCTGCATAAGCAGTGAGTTTGTAGTCAGAGTTCTGGGTTTTAGTTCCTGTTCTGCCTTGGGCAAATCATAAAATCTTTCTGAGCCTCAGTTTTCTCAGTGTAAAGTGGTGGTGGTGGAGTCATACCTCAGAAGTTTGTTGAGAGGATCAAAGGAGAATTCTGAAAGTGAATTGTATGATGAGGTTATAGTTCATTTGCATCCTCCCATGACTGCCTCACAGTGTTAGAACTTTGTAAAAGGATCAGGTAGCATTTAAATCTGATATCTTACATGTTTTTAATATAAGTATTTTAAATTAGGCTCTACTAATAGAAAAAAATGGCAAAAACCCAAGGTTAAAAGTGCTTCCATTTTAAAGTCAGAGAAACTTTAATTCAGATCTTAGTTAAGTAGCTGTGTGACCATGGACAAGTTATTTAATTTCTCTGAGCCTTAAATTCTCACCTGTTAATAAGGCATATCTGTTCTACCTCAGAGGGTTGTTGGGAGGATTAGAAATAATATGTGTACAGTAGTTTGCATATAGCAGATGCCCAGTGATGCTAGCTTCACTCTTTCCATTTCCAAAATTAGTAGATTTGTGGATTCGTTGAACTATTCCTGAAGGGATTACTTTTGCCTTATCTATTCCGTGATGCAGTTCAGCACAGGTTAGCTCTTAGGTAGTGTCTCAGGTTTCCCATTCTAGTCTGTAAATGTCGTTTGAGGTTTGTGTTGCTAGCAGTTATTGCAAAGGAATTTTTTTGTCTTTTTTTTTTTTTTTTAAATAATGAGAGGAACCTGTGCTTTGCTTTTGTACTTTCTCATCAATTCTCATCACTCTGTCTAGCTAGAGACACTTTGTATTGTGAGAGCCAGGGAAACCAGGGGCCATTTTCTTGTCTCTCTGTGTTTATTTGGGTTGGAGTATTGTCTAAAAGTTCCCTAGTGAATAAAGCAGATTTGCTGAGTTCAGATTCTTCCCTCCTGGGTGAGCCCAGGATCGAACTACTGGGCAAGAAAAGAAATAGGAAAATGTGGAGAAAACTGGTGAGTTCTGCTTGTAAAGTTGTTAGGATCTTTGGGTTGGGGGGCATGTAGGAAACAGTTGATTCCCCATTTCCCTCTTCCCTTCCAAATCCTGTACACTCCAACACAAAGGGAGCTTTAAGATGGAGGTCTGCATTGTAATTTCCTAGAAATTACTGCTTCTGGTAACTGCTCATTCAGTTTTCACCTCTTTGCTGCAGTAGATGAAACAATGGGGACAATAAAACCATTTATCTGATGGCTGTAGCCTCAATGGGATGTTTGTTTTAATAATGGTATAATTTGCAGGGTTCATAAATTGTGATTTCATTCTCATGGAAATAACTGCCCAGTGGTATTTGGATTCTCAGGTCTCCTGTTGTGGATAATTTCACTAACATTCTGGCTGACAATTCCTTTTATTCTACACTTCGATTTAGATTGTTCATACTGGTTGGGTAATTAGCCCAGAGCAGAGAGAGTTTTTTTTTAGTTTGGGGCTGGCAGGTGGTTACTAGGTAACTGGAAGATCTTCTGAGCGGGGAAGAAACTCTGCTTAGGGATTCAAGGCAAATATCCAGGTTTGTTTGGATTATCTGGGATTAAAAGAATTATCTAATACCAAAATATTTGATGAAAATTGAAAATTTAATTCATCTGAATGTTTATTTTCCATGATACCAAACAACCCTTTATATTTGGAATATCCTATGTTTGAGTTTTAAATTTTCATGTGCATGTTTTGGCAGGGAATATCCACAGAGGGCAGAGGCTGATAATAGCTACACATGCTAGACATTGCCATAGGTGTTTTACTTACATTATGTCTAAATTTTTTTTTGGGACACAGCTTGACTCTTGTCGATTAGGCTGGAGTGCAGTGGCACGATTTCGGTTCACTGCAACCTTCGCCTCCCAGGTTCAAGCGATTCTCCTACCTCAGCCTCCCAAGTAGCTGGGATTATAGGTTCCTGCCACCACGCCCAGCTAATTTTTATATTTTAGTGGAGACGGGGTTTCACCACATTGACCAGGCTGGTCTCAGACTCCTGACCTCAAGTGATCCACTTGCCTCAGCCTCCCAAAGTGCTGGGATTACAGGCTTGAGCCACCACACCCAGCCATTTCTAAATCTTAATGAGAACTCTGATATTATTCTCATAGGTAGGTATTGTTCCCATTTTACCTATGTAAAAAGTTAAGACAAGTTTAGTAACTAAATTAAGGGACAGCTAATTAGTGGAAGACAGTTTACCAGATTCAAAGCTTATACTAGGTTTTCAATTATAGGGTAAGACATTCTGAAGATACATTCAAGTTTCTATTAGACTATTAGATATGACACCATTTGGCTCAAAAATATATTATACATGAATTAGTACCTATCATCAGATATATATATCTGATTATTCTTCCTGTCATTTACTCTTGTTTTACAGCAGTAACATCCATGGAGTATTTTGATTATCTTACCAAAATTAAAGGACTTCTAGGCATAATCCTGTTTTAAGAATTCTTTAAAAGGCTCCAAAGCATGGCATAGTCACTGGAAATAGCCTCAGACTTGGGTTTCAAAATCTTGGCAGTGCCATTTATTGGTTTATCTTGGATAAACCTCTTGACCATTATTGGATAAGCCTTACTCTTGTATGAGCCTTGTGTTGCTCATCTGCAAAATAGGGATATGATACACACTTTACAGGGATGTTGGGGTTAATGTATATGGTGGGGTCTAGTATATGCCTGTAACATGGTAGGGACTCAGTAATATGTTGGTTTCCTTTTTTGACTAATGCTACTACTAGTAGAGTATCAGGGGATAATTTGGTGCTTTCATCATTAGCCTCAAGATTTATTGAAAGATGGCTAACATTGGCTGGGCACGGTGGCCCACACCTGTAATCCCAGCACTTTGGGAGGCTGAGATGAGCAGGTTACTGAAGGTCAGGAGTTCCAGACTAGCCTGGCCAAAATGGTGAAACCTTGTCTCTACTGAAAGTACAAAAAAAAAAAAAAAAAAAAAAAAAATTAGCCAGGCGTAGGGGCACACGCCTGTAGTCCCAGCTGCTTGGGAGGCTGAGGCAGGAGAATCGCTTGAACCCAGAAGGCAGAGGTTGCAGTGAGCCAAGATCATGCCATCGCACTCCAGCTTGGGCAACAAGAGCAAAACTCCATCTCAGAAAAAAAGATGGCCAACTTCAAGTAACATTATGTTATATTTTCATGTGATACTGTTAAACTAATAGAACTTATTTTTCTCTAGGTGTTCCATCTGGGTAATTCGTTTAAGGGACAGTTAGACAAATGATGTATTTTTTTACACTCTCTGGGTCAAGATAGTGAGTGCATATGTGGAAAGGGCATTGGATTTGTGATCATACAAACTTGGTGGGAGCTCCAGCATTGCTGTTTACTAGCTACGTTTCATGGGACAACTGACTTTCTCTGTTTTAAACTTGGGATAGAGATAATAATAGCTGACCTTCCCATTGTTGTGAAGATCAAATGAGATAATGAATGTGAAAATGCCTTTTAAATTGGAAAAATGCCAGGCGAGATAGTAACTATTATGTGACATTCATAATTAGTGGTAAGTGGGGCTTAGAGAATTAACTGCCTTTTTTTTTTTTGAGACAGGGTCTTGCTCTGTCACCCAGGCTGGAGTGCAGTGGTGGGCTCATGGCTCACTGTAGCCTCCACCTCCTGAGCTTAGTGATCCTCCTGCCTTACCTCCTCAGTAGCTGGGACCACAGGTGTGCAACACCATGCCCTGCCCCCTGCCCCTGCCCCTTGGTTTTTTGAGACGAATCTTGCTTTTTCACCCAGGCTGAAGTGCAGAGTCCCGCTCATAGCTTACTGCAGCCTAGAACTCCTGGACATAAGTGATCCTCTCACCTCAGTATCCTGAGTAGCTGGGATTATAGGCATGTACCACCATGCCTGACTAATTCTTGAATTTTTTGTAGAGACAGGGTCTCTATGTTGCCCAGACTGGTTTTGAACTCCTGTCCTCTAGCAATCCTCCTGTCTTGGCCTCCCAAAGTGCTGGGATTACAGGCGTGAGCCACTGTGCCCTGCCAGAATTCACTGCCATTTTAAGAGGGAAATTCAGAATTTCACTTGAACTATATAAAGACATTTTGATGAGTTTTATTATGGTAGTCATTGGGGACAGCAAGAAGAAAAGAGGCCAGAATGACTTTCTTGGTAGATAAAAGTATTGAGTGAATGTAACTGCATAGTGGAAGTGAGAATGGTGTGAGGTGCTACTGTGAGGCAGGCCCAGAGGACTTAGAGAAGATCTTAGACTTGAGGTTTGGATCTTGGTCTAGTCTTGATCCCTAGAACAAGGAAGTGGGAGGCTCCTTGATTAGAAAAACTTAGGACACAGGGTAGTGTGTGGAGAACTGATTGAGGAATAGGGATAGAGGTAACAACTCTAGCTTCCCTCATGATGGCACTCAAGTTGAAATCCTGGTTTTAAGCTTTCTAGGAGTATGTATAGAAGTTAAAATAGATTTTTTTTCATTCCTCTTTCTACCTTCTAACAGTTAAGTGTGTCTGTTTTTAGGGGAAGTTCCAAGTGCATCTTGTGATTATTGTGTATGAATCCAGTGGTGTCTCTCAGGTGAGCACATTGATGTATCTTCATTTAAAGAGGTGCAGATGGTGGCTGGCAAGTGGGAGACCTGCCTCCACAGGCTAGAATGCTTAATTTTATGGAGGCTTATTTAGTTTATCTCTTACCTGAAAATTGATTCTGTTTACAGCATTTCAGTAATGTGGATGATATTTTTCCTAAGTGGAACATCAACCTAAATTTTCAATATGTTTAATTATTGATGTATCTGAATGCTGCAGTGTATTAGTTAAGGATTTTTCTGTATGAGAAGAGGCTTCTGGCTCTGAGTTTTGGTACTACACTGATTTTATTCATTTTTTTCCCAGGGGGATGTCAGTTTTTCTTTACTGCAAGTAACTGCATTATGTTGTCTGGATCATTGCCTTCTATATTAAGTATTAGAGCAGAATAGTTGTTGTCCAGGACGGTTTCAAATTCTGTGTTTTATTTGACTGTAAGAGCAAACTTAGGCATCTCTCTTCTCTGTTCTTGGTCTGCTAGTATGAACATGATACAGTGATTAAGTAAGGAGATGGGTTTCCATAGACCCCAGTCAGAATTAGCCTGAGTTACTTTATCATATTAACTTTATATATAATAATGTCAACTGATATTTGCCTAATTCTTTGTAAAATGTTTTTATGGTACTTAAATATTCTCTTCTCTTCTCTCTTCTCTTCTCTTCTCTTCTCTTCTCTTCTCTTCTCTTCTCTTCTCTTCTCTTCTCTTCTCTTCCTTTTTGAGACAGAATCTCACTCTGTCACCCAGGCTGGAGTACAATGATGTGATCATGACTCATTGCAGCCTCAGCTTCCCAGGTTCAAATGATCTTCACAATCCTGAGTAGCTGGGACCATAGGTGCATGCCACCATGCCCAGCTAATTTTTTGTAGAGGTGGGGTTTCACCCTGTTGCCTAGGCTTGTCTCAAACTCCTGAGCTCAAGTGATCCATTAGCCTCAGCCTCCCATATTTTTGGGATTACAGGTGTGAGTCACCATGTCCAGTCTACAATTTTCCTTTTTACTGATACGTTTCTTGTACTAAACCGGTAGCTCTTTTTGTGGACCAGGTTTTTTTTTTTCATCTTTGTACTCACTTTATTTAGGACAGAGCTAAGAATAATGATACTATCTTTTTGTTTTTTTTTTGAGACGGAGTCTCGCTCTGTCGCCCAGGCTGGAGTGCGGTGGCCGGATCTCAGCTCACTGCAAGCTCTGCCTCCCGGGTTCATGCCATTCTCCTGCCTCAGCCTCCCGAGTAGCTGGGACTACAGGCGCCCACCACCTTGCCCGGCTAGTTTTTTTGTGTTTTTTAGTAGAGATGGGGTTTCACCGTGTTAGCCAGGATAGTCTCGATCTCCTGACCTCGTGATCCGCCCATCTCGGCCTCCCAAAGTGCTGGGATTACAGGCTTGAGCCACCGCGCCTGGCAGAATAATGATACTATCTAACACTATGTTATATGCAGGCATGTGCCAAGTGCAATATTTGTTTTAATCCTCATTATCCCCATTTTATAGAGGAGAGAACTGAGTCTCAGAGAAAGGAAGTAACTTGCTTAGTCTCACAGCTAGTGAAGGGATGCAGCTGTGATTAGAACCCAAGCAATCTGATTTCAGAGCTATATACTTAACCCTTATATTTTCTCAGAAACAGCTTGTATGAATATGTAGGTATATATGAAAGATATTATCTCTCTTATTTGACCCTTGAAACTCTGTGAAGCAGTTAATTATGCTTTTCATATCCATTCTATAGGTTAGGAAAAGTAAGATGAATTAATTACACAAGATCATTCATTTGCTGAGTAACAGAATCTGGACCCCACATCCCAGGTCTCCTGACTCCAAATCTCATATTTTTTCCCCTTCTATAATACTTTTAGCTGTTGGTTAGAGCTTCACATCTATCTTCTTTCTTTCTTTCTTTTTTTTTTTTTGAGGCGGAGTCTTGCTCTACTGCCCAGGCTGGAATGCAGTGGTGAGATCTTGGCTCACTGCAACCTCCGCCCCTCCCCTGGTTCAAGCGATTCTTCTGCCTCAGCCTCCTGAGTAGCTGGGACTACAGGTGCGCACCACCACACCCAGCTAATTTTTGTATTTTTAGCAGAGACGGAGTTTCGCTATATTGGCCAGGCTAGTCTCGAACTCCTGACCTCATGATCTGCCTGCCTCGGCTTCCCAAAATGCTGGGATTACAGGCATGAGCCACCGTGCCCGGCCAACATCTGTTTTCTTAGGAATACACAATAGTCTTTTTCGTATGGAAAATAGATACTTTCGTTGAGACTAACTGAAGATAAGAGATAACCCTAAAAATCTTTCTGTGCATCTTTCTTTCTCAAATCCAAGGAGCAAAATACCGCGATAGATAAGTCTGTGAGAGCTCCTTGAAGGTGGATAAGACAGCTGTGTGTGTGTGTTCCTGTGTGTATTATCTCTGTTTTAGTAGCTGGCAACAGTGTGTTTTCCATAATGATTGCTGAGGGAATGCATGATTTAAAAAGTTGATGCTGTGTCTAGTATTAAAGAGTGATGATACTAAAATTGCTAGTTTATTTTTATATCCTATGATTTCTCCTGATTGCTTCCTTCTTAGTCACTAGTTGATTATGTTTGAGAGTTACAACAGTCCTAATATAGTGGCATTAAATATAGTTGAGCCAGCATATGGTAACTGTCTATAACAGAGC
This sequence comes from Macaca fascicularis, assembly GCF_037993035.2. NCBI lineage: Eukaryota > Metazoa > Chordata > Mammalia > Primates > Cercopithecidae > Macaca > Macaca fascicularis. Next base: position 72,402,491 of record NC_088388.1, on the reverse strand, counting down.
CTTCATATAAGACAGGGATTACACTTAAGCATTTTGTAACACTGAAGAAACAATTTTTCTGATGTCTAGGTGAACTTAATTGTATTGGATTCTTTTTTGATTGCCTTGTCAGATTTCTTTTGTATTTTATATAAATAAGATATGACAGTGGCAAATTCGTTTTTCAGCGTTTTTTGTTTTTGTTTTTGTTTTTTTTTGAGACGGGGTTTCGCTCATGCAGTGGCTGGATTTTGCTCACTGCAACCTCTGCCTCCTGGGTTCAAGCGATTCTCATCCCTCAGCCTCCTGAGTAGTTGGAATTATAGGCACCCACCATGACGCCCAGGTAATTTTTGTATTTTTAGTAGAGACAGGGTTTCACTGTGTTGGCCAGGCTGGACTCAATCTTCTTACCTCATGATCCGCCTGCCTCGGCCTCCCAAGGTGCTGGGATTACAAACGTGAGCCATCACCTCCTGGCCAAGGGTCTAGTTCTCAATAGCCTTCTTCCTGACCATTGAGAAGAAGCCATTATACTTCATTTAGCTTCTAGGTTATATCACATTCAAATACAGTCATGTCATAGCATAGCTACTTGGTTTTCCATGTGCCCTGCCCTGCATTATTTTTGTGTATGATTATAGTGCAAAATGTTTAAGAATTCCTGAGCTTCTCTTCTTATTTTAGTCTGAGATTGTTATATTCAGGTAAATTACCCCTCACCTAAGAATGTCATAATTGATTCCATTGTTCCAGATTGTAGATTTGAGTGTCAGGTAGTAATTTATATATTACTGGATCTTTTAAGAATTAGTTGTTTTAATGTAGAAGCCACATGAGATAAAAAATTGGAATTTTCAGCCTTGATTAGTTGGCTACCGTCTACTTTGTTTGATTAGTTCAGCCTTGATTAATTGGCTACAGTCTGCTTTGTTGCTTGGCACACATCAGTCCAACTCTTGTTCTCATTTTATGTCTGTGAGTTGTGCATGTGTGTATGTACTCATGGATGTTCCTCTCTCCTGTCTCAAAGGTACTGCCAATGTCTAGTAGATTTCTAGAGCCCTGAATTTTGTCTTGCTCAGTTTCCTTACAGATTTTACAAGCTTGAAAGGTGGGTAGTTAGAGTACAGGGTAGCTGCTGAAAGAGACCCAAACATTCAGTGGCTCAAACAAGATAGACATTTATCTCATAAAACAGTTCAGGGGTAAGTCTCTTATGACCACAGTGGGCAGAGGTTCTGCTCCATGAAATCATCTAGAGATTCAGGCACCTTCTATCTCGTTGTCTGGGGGTGATGCCCTCATCTGCATTCTCAGTGATAGCTTATTAACACATCTACCTTGAAATAAGTCCATGAGAAGGGAGAAGAGAGAGTGGAGGACACATAGTTGCCTTAAAAAAAAAGTGAGCTGAAGTTGTATATGTTAATTCTCCCAGCATCTCGTTCATTATCTTTAGAAACAAGACATATCTAGTTATAAATAACATTAGGAAATGTAGTTTCCAACTCGGTTGCATGTGCTCAGTTATTTTGGCAGAGGGTTACCGTAAGGGAGTGTCTGTATTGAAAGGAAGCAAGGGAAAATGGATACTATTAGCAGTCTCTTCCACAGAGTCATAGCTGGAGGGTAAAAATAATAAAACCTTTTCCTCATTCATTATATTAATTCTCACCACATTGAGAATTTCTTTGAGGTAAGTGGTATTATAACCATTTTGCTAACTGGGGAACTGATTTTGAGGTATCGGGTGACTGGTTTAAAGTCACAAGTGTAGCTCAAAACTGAACTCATTATCCTTTCCCCCCATACCTTCTCTTTGTGTTTCTTATCTCAGTGAATGACATCACCATTTTCTCACTCAAGCCGGAAATTTGGGATTTCCTTATCTTCTCATATTCCTTCAGTCACTAAGCTGTGTAGATACGATCACCTTAACATTTCTCAAATCTGTGCCTTTCTCTCCATCCCCATGGCTATTGCCTTAGCTCAGACTCTCAGCAGCTCTTGTGTGGACAGCAGCCTCCATTCTTCCATCTGCTGCCAGGGTCACCTCCAGTGAATCCATCTTCGCAGCCCAACCCTGCCAAACCACTTGCAATCGTTGGGACTTACTATATACTGTTAAACTGCCAAATCTGTACTCGTGTTGCTTCTTCTGCTCAAATGGTCCTCTTCCCTTCTCAACTTGGCAAACATGGCCTTATTTTATTTTAAAAAATCTACCACCTACATTGCTTCCACTATAAAGTTGTTGCTCTCTTTTCCAGGTAGAATTGACTGTTTTCTCCTCATTCTTCTCTTGTGTTGATGCCTGTTATAGGACCTGTAACATTTTATAATAATAATTTGTAATGTGTCTTGCTTTTTATCATTAGCACTCAATATTGTACGTGATAGAAAACAGCTACTCCATAACTGCTTGAATGAGTAGAGCATATGACAGACTGGGACTTGAATCCAAATCTTGTGTTTTTCTTATCATGATGGCTCATCCTGTGTTAAGTGTGTACATATTTCCTGAGTTGCTTCCCAACACCAAATTTGGAGGTCTCACTTTCCAGGAGCTCTTTTCATTGGCAATCAAGTGTAGCCCTAAAAAGGGGTTTTTCAACAAATGGATGCTTAATTCTCTTTCCATTTGGATGTTGGGGGTGTGCTTTTTTGGTAGGTGCTGCTAAAACCGTTGTCTGTAACTTGCAAAATAAATAAATGCTGGATGTTTGGCTTTAATTTTTATTGATTACATCAAGGGATAAAGGAGGTTTGCTTTACATTTGGAGAGAAGGCAGGCAAATTAGAAAAAAATGCATCCCCTTGAAGAGGGTTTTATTTTTAATGTTATTTACAAAGTGTATACATGAAAATAGAAAAGGAATAACTTTAATTTACAATAGACATAATTTAGGGAAAAATGCTAACATCTCAGTGTAAGTGTAAACCCAGCTTGGCTATTATAATTTCTGATCATTGAGGCTCACTTATTGTGCGTTTAAACCATCTGTTTTGGTGTTAATCCCTTAAAACTCAATTGGTAGATGTTAACATGATAAAAGGTAATAAAGCTTGAAATATGGCAGTCATTCGATCTGGTTTACTTTTCAACTAATTGCATGCAAACTTAAGTGTCTTTGGGAAAAAGGAAAGGGGGAAATTAATGCTGTAGTCAACTATTTTGATCTCAGCTTGAGCCCTGCACACCTGTCACTGGCTTGTGGAAGTTTTCCTCCATAATTAAGAGCTCCTCTCTCATGTTATTAGTTAATTGGATGCCACAAGAGCCTGGTGAAACAGTGGAATCCTCTTAATTGCAGCTTTTAAAACAAATCACCAATGTTTAATGTGGTATTGGTTTTTTTTTTTTTTGAGACGGAGTCTCGCTCTGTGGCCCAGGCTGGAGTGCAGTGGCCGGATCTCAGCTCACTGCAAGCTCCGCCTCCCGGGTTTAGCCATTCTCCTGCCTCAGCCTCCCGAGTAGCTGGGACTACAGGCGCCCGCTACCTCGCCCGGCTAGATTTTTGTATTTTTTAGTAGAGACGGGGTTTCACCGTGTTAGCCAGGATGGTCTTGATCTCCTGACCTCGTGATCCGCCCGTCTCAGCCTCCCGAAGTGCTGGGATTACAGGCTTGAGCCACCGCGCCCGGCCTAATGTGGTATTGTTTTTAAAAGCCTTCCCTGGAAAGAGTTTTGATTGCTTCAAGTCCAAATGGAATGGAGTGTTGAGAATTCTGCTGTTTATAAAGTTAGAAGTCATATAGTACTTTGAAATGTCTCTCCTTGAAGAGTTAGGGAACATAACTAATATTTACTTGATGCTTTACAATTTGACCAAGTGTTTTCCTTTTATCTTGTTTTAATTCCTATAGTAGCTCCAAGAAAGGTATTATAATGCTTCCCATTTTACAGATGAGGAAATTGAGGGTCAGAAAAGTGACTTGCTGAGGGTCACACAATTAGTAAGTGGTAGAGATAGATGCAAACCCTACCTACTGATGCAAACCCTTTATTTACCTCCTATCTCAATGAGCATAAACTGCATGTGTGGAAGTATCAGTATAGTGGGTTTTTCCTTTAACTTACAGTGTGGTCTCAATTTAGCTTACTGTGTTTGGTACTTTTCTGTTTCAACTGTCAGCCCTTACACATATAGTGGAAAGAGCAGGCTGGTAGTAGGTGAAGAAGCCAAAGTGCTGGGAAATAACAGAATATCCCATTCCATGCTTAGATCATGACTGTTATCTAGCTGAAACATCCTCTGGTAAGGTTGGCAGGGTCTTTGTGATCCTGCTGCATTGTGGACAAGTCGTTTACAGCGTACTTAAGTGCTGAGCAGTTATGACAGCTGGTTTAAATGAGCTTCTGTGGCAGTCAATTCTCTTGAGGCCTCAGTGCCCATTTTCCTCTCCACCATAGTAGTGGAAAGAGCTCTTGATAGGGAATCAGGAAACTTTGATGCTGTAGTTGCAGTTAGGTGATTTGCTAACTGAGCTATTTTCTTCAGGACTAAGTTTGGTCAGTACCACCTCTTGGAAGACTTCCCTAAAGTCTTAGGGTGGCCTTCCTTTTTTTTTTTCTGGACACTGTGACACATTGTTTTAAGTATTGTCTGTATGGCACTTACCACATTGTTCTGCAATTATATTTCTTTCAGACTAGAACTATACCTCTAGCCTCCTTTTTTTTTTTTTTTTTTTTTTGAGGCGGAGTCTCACTGTGTTGCCCAGGCTGAAGTGCAGTGGCGCAGTCTTGGCTCACTGCAAGCTCTGCCTCCTGGGTTGATGCCATTCTCCTGCCTCGGCCTCCCGAGTAGCTGGGACTACAGGCGCCCAACACCACGCCCAGCTAATTTTTTTTTTTTGTATTTTTAGTAGAGACGCGGTTTCACTGTGTTAGCCAGGATGGTCTTGATCTCTTGACCTTGTGATCTGCCTGCTTTGGCCTCCCAAAGTGCTGGGATTACAGGCGTGAGCCACTGTGCCTGGCCACCTCTAACCTTCTTTTTACTACCAGCCCATCTGTACTTGAGAATCACTGCCCCAAACTGTATATTCTGTGAGAGCACAGTCACAGGGTTCCTTGTTGTGGACATTTGTAGTTTGCTTCTGTAGTTTCCTTCTTATCTCAGCAATGGCCTCATATGTTCGTTTTAGGAACCACACCTTCCCCCCTGTTTTGCTTCATATAGTTTGGGTAGGAATTTCTTAGCTCTAGTGTTACATGAACCAGGCTCAACGTAACCAAGGCATCACATTACTCTGGCCATAGTGATTGGTTTAGGGGTAAATATGTTTTAAGCAGGACTTTTGTAAGCCTCTATAGAAGACCTTCTGCAAGTCCTGCTATACTACAGAGGTGTGTGGCTGGAGCTGCTATAGCCATTTTGCCACATTAGGAGGAGAGAGTCTGGCTTATGATAGAATCAACATTGAGGAAGTGAAGCTAAACAGGTGGAGGCAGTGACTTTGAGCTCTGAAATGAGCCTCCCCCATAGTCTACCTTAATCTTGGGCTTCAGTTAATTAGGTCAGTAATTAGGCTTTTTGCTTAAACCAGTTTGTTTTCTGTCATTTACAACCAAGAGTCTTAACTAATCTATTTCTCTTTTGCACTTAAGCATAGTTCATAGCCTAGAATTTGTTAATTGGGTAAATGATTGAACTCTATGACTTTGTCTTTCTTAGTCTCAGTTTCTTTTTGTAAAATGGGAATTTCTGCCTGCCTGGCTCCAAGGGTTGTTGTGAGTTAATAGAAGGAAAAGCTTTCGGGTCTCTCCTTCTGCACTTAGTCTATACCAAACAATTGACCATTTAATTATATAATTACATATAACTATTGTATAATGGTTTTTTTTGTTTCAACTTGATTGTGTACCCCCTTAGAGTGGATGGCATCTTACATACTTATCGTTTTCCTCCTACTGCTCAGCACAATGTTGGGAAAATAGTGGGCACTCATGAGTATTTATTAGTGATGACAATAGCAGCTACAGTTTATTGCATACGTTTATTGGGCCAGATAGTGTGTAGGCATTCTACATAAATTATCTCTAAACCTCAGCAAATAACAGTATTAGATAGCTATTAGATAAGCAGTATTGTCCTCAGAGAATAGTTGCATAGCTAACAAACGGGAGAGCTGAAATTGTTGGTTGAATTACGATGGAAAATAAATGTGATGGAGCCTTCCAAAGCATATACCAGGAATGTCTGAGGTGTCTGCCTTAGGTGAATGATAGAGGTGAACATCAAGTAAATACCTGATGGGGATGAAATCCTGGCCTGGTTTGGAATTGCTTGAAAAGCTATTTTTCAAGTCTTTTCTTGGCATAGTTTAATTGACTTCACTAATCCATTGCATCACTATTAAATAATAATAAAAGATATAGAGAGTAGTAGCATTAGAAATACTGGTCACAAGGATACTGTATATTATGGTGATGTCCTTTTGAATATTACAGTGAATGTCCCCTCCCTGGGGCCTGTGTGAATTGATGCCTACTAAATATGCTCAGCTGGTACTCAGGGAACATTTTGCTCGGGTTCAGGCAGAACTACTGTGTTAGTAGGTAACCTTTTATTCCTTTTTTTTTTTTTTTTTTTTTAAACGGAGTCTTGCTCTGTCGCCCAGGCTGGAGCGCTGGAGTGCAGTGGCACGATCTTGGCTCACTGCAAGCTCCGCCTCCCGGGTTCACGCCATTCTCCTGCCTCAGCCTCCCGAGTAGCTGGGACCACAGGCGCCCGCCACTGCACCTGGCTAATTTTTTGTATTTTTTCGTAGAGATGGGGTTTCACTGTGTTAGCCAGGATGGTCTCGATCTCCTGACCTCATGATCCGCCCGCCTCAGCCTCCCAGAGTGCTGGGATTACAGGCGTGAGCTCCCGCGCCTGGCCTATTCTTTGTTTTTTTGAGACAGAGTCTTGCTCTGTTGCCCAGGCTGAAATGCAGTGGTACGATCTCGGCTCACTGCAGACTCCACCTCCTGGGTTCAAGCAATCCTCCTGCCTCAGCATCCCAAGTAGCTGGGATTACAGGCGCCCACCATCATGCCCGGCTAATTTTTGTATTTTCAGTAGAGACAGGGTTTCACCATGTTGGCCAGGTTGATCTTGATCTCCTCACCTCAGGTGATCTGCCTGCCTTGGCCTCCCAAAGTGCTGGGATTACACGCGTGAGCCATCGTGCCAGGCCAACCTTCTATTCTTTATTGAGTGTTAAACTCAGACTCTAGATTAGGCAAGAAATCAAATGAAAAAGTCTAACTGGCATTATATGCTGCATTCTGTGATGGAAAACACTTTCTTTTTGAAGCAAGACATCCGATTGTAGACCGAGGTCTGAGTCAGATGATACTGTTTACAAGGACCTGGTGATGATTTGCATATGTTATATAATCCCCAAAAGAACCTTTCAGCATAAGTGTTACCATCCCCACTTGTGATGAGGGTCAGAGAGATGAAGAGAGGTCATACAGCTGTAAATATTCCCCTGTAGGCCAGGCGCGGTGGCTCACACCTGTAATTCCAGCACTTTGGAAGGCCGCGGCAGGCAGATCATGAGGTCAGGAGTTTAAGACCAGCCTGACCAGCATGGTGAAACCCTATCTCTACTAAAAATACAAAAATTAGCTGGGCGTGGTGGCATGTGCCTGTAATCCCAGCTACTCAGGAGGCTGAGGCAGGAGAATCGCTTGAATCTGGGAGGTGGAGGTTGCAGTGAGCTGAGATCACACCATTGCACTCCAGCCTGAGCAACAGAGTGGGACTCAGTCTTTAAAAAAAAAAAAAAAATTCTTCTGTAATGTTTTAAACCACAGTCCTAAGATTGCAGCATTGAACTTCAAGATCAAGAATCATATGGGATAAGAGGGTATTAAAATTATCTAAAAATTTATTTTTATTGTCCAAAGTGACTAGTGTCAGTTTTACCCCTTAGTTGATACAGATTTAAAAGTAAAAGTTATTTCAGTAAAGGAAGGGAGGTCTCATAAAGATCTTGGTTTGTGAATTAAAAAACAAACAACAAAAAAAGTGAATGGCTCTGCTTGTATGATCAAATGCTTAAAAAAAGCGGGAATGGCTGTGCCATTTCTAGTTCTCTATGGAATAATTTTAACATATTTATTAGGGATAGAGTAGCACTTGCCATGTTTGAGTGGTCTTTATTTATTCCACAAGGGATTGAGAGTAGTTTACAAAAGTAATCTAGTAAAATAACCTAAAAAAGAAAAATGCTGAGTACTATTGAAAATAGAATAACATATATATATATGTATGTATGTATGTATGTCTCCCCAGTTGCTGTAGGTGAGCTACAAATTTACCCCTGAATTTCCTGGAAGCCTAGGAGAAAAGGATAACTTTTTTTTGTTTGTTTTTTGAGATGGAGTTTCGCTTTTGTTGCCCAAGCTGGAGTGCAATGGTACGCGATCTTGGCTCACTGCAACCTCCGCCTCCCAGGTTAAAGCGATTCTCCTGCCTCAGCCTCCCGAGTAGCTGGGATTACAGGCATGTGCCACCACGCCTGGCTAATTTTTTGTATTTTTAGTAGAAACGGGATTTCTCCATGTTGGTCAGTCTGATCTTGAACTCCCAACCTCAGGTGATCCACCCACCTCTACCTCCCAAAGTGCTGGGATTACAGGCATGAGCCACCGCGCCCAGGCCTTTTTTTTTTTTTTTTTTTTTTTTTTTTTTTTTGAGACAGAGTCTTGCTCTGTCGCCCAGGCTGGAGTGTAGTGGCACAATCCCGGCTCACTGCAATCTCTGCCTCCCAGGTTCAAGCAATTCTCCCAGCCTCAACCTCCTGATTAGCTGGGACTACAGGTGTACACCACGCCTGGCTAATTTTTGTATTTTTAGTCGGGACAGTTTCACCATGTTGGCCAGGCTGGTCTTGAACTCCTGGTCTCAGGCTATCTGCCCGCCTTGGCCTCCCAAAGTGCTGAGATTACAAGCATGAGCAGTGATGCCTGGCTGCATGTTTAGTTTTATAAGAAACTGCCAAATTATTTTCCAGAGTGTGTGTACCATTTTACCTTCCTACCAGAAATATATGAGAAGTCCAGTTTCTTTGCATCCTTGTTAGCATTTAGTATTATCACTCTTTAAATTTAGCTGTTTTAATAGGTATGTAGTACTTCTTTCAGTTTTTCTCTGAGTGAGTACATTTGTTTTTAGCACATGGCAGGTTGATAGCCTTAGTCAGGCTTAGCTTTCAGATTTGCCATATTTGTACCCACTGCATTTAAGTTTTTATTTCTTAATGTACTTTAAATTCTGAAGGCTTACAAAGCTATTGAAAACTTTTCCCAGTATTTTTTTTTCTTAGTTTCTTCATGTCTCCTGATCCCAGCAACAGGTATCTTCACACACCTTAGCAAAAGTACCTTCATTGGAGACCGGGCATGGTTGCTCATGCCTATAATCCCAGCACTTTGGGAGGCTGAGGTAGGAAGAATGCTTGAAGCCATAAGTTCAAGACCACTTGGGCAACATACTGAGACCACTTCTCTTTTAAAAAAAAAAAAAAAGTTGGGCATGGTCATGGTGGCACATGTCTATAGTCTCAGCTCCTCGGGAGGCTGAGCTGGGAGGATTGCTTGAGTCTGGAGGGTCGAGGCTGCAGTTAGCCATGTTCATGCCACTGCACTCCAGCCTGGGAGACAGTGAGACCCTGTCTCAGAAAACAACAACAAGAAAAAAACCTTCATTGGCCTTTCCTTAAATGAGACTAATTCTGTGGATATAACTGCTTGGATGTATTTAATGCTGCAGTAGTGGTACTAAGGATTTTGTTTACATTGTTCTCATTAGTGACAACTCCTCAGTGCTGTTGTGTTTTTTTCTTGCTGAGAATCAAGAAATGCTTTGCCATCTGTTATGGTTACAGTTTGGGCAATGGAAAGAAGAAAAGATAACAAAACAATTTTTGGGAAGTTTGTGTGAATGGAGGATTCTCATTATTGATTGATTGATTGAGGTGAAATTTATATATCGTTGTTGAAATTAACCACTGTTGGCCGGGCGCGGTGGCTCAAGCCTGTAATCCCAGCACTTTGGGAGGCCGAGACGGGCGGATCACGAGGTCAGGAGATCGAGACCATCCTGGCTAACACGGTGAAACTCCGTCTCTACTAAAAAATACAAAAAACTAGCCGGGCGAAGTGGCGGGCGCCTGTGGTCCCAGCTACTCGGGAGGCTGAGGCAGGAGAATGGCGTGAACCCGGGAGGCGGAGCTTGCAGTGAGCTGAGATCTGGCCACCGCACTCCAGCCTGGGCAACAGAGCCAGACTCAGTCTCAAGAAAAAAAAAAAAAAAAAAAAAAAAAAAGAAATTAACCACTGTAAAGTGAACAATTTAGTGGCATTTAATACACTCCCAGTGTTGTGCAACAACCATCTCTGTCTAGTTCCAAAACATTCATCCCCCTAAAAGGAAGTTCTGTATCCATTAAACAGTCATTCCCATTCCTATTCCCTCCTAGCCCCTGGCGACAACCAATCTGCTTTTCGTCTCTATGGATTTACCTATTCTAAATATTTTACATAAATGAAATCATATAGTGTGTGGCCTTTTGCGTCTGGCTTCTTTCACTCAGAATAATGTTTTTGATGTTCATGTTGTAGCATGTATCAGTACTTCATTACTGTTTTTTTTTTGAGACGGAGTTTCACTCTTGTCGCTCAGGCTGGAGTGCAATGGTATGATCTCGGCTCACTGCAACTTCCAGCTCCTGGGTTCAAGCGATTCTGCTGCCTCAGCCTCCCTGGTAACTTGGATTACAGGTGACTGCCACCATGCCCGGCTAATTTTTGTATTTTTAGTAGAGACGGGGTTTCATCATGTTGGCCAGGTTGATCTTGAACTCCTGACCTCAGGTGATCCACCTGCCTTGGCCTCCCAAAGTGCTGGGATTACAGGCATAAGCACTGCGCCTGGCCAGTACTTCATTACTTTTTAAAGCTTTTTATGGCTGAGTAATATTACATTGTATGGATATGCTACAGTTTGTCCACTGATGGACATTTGAGTTGTTTCTACCTTTTGCTATTGTGAAGAGTGCTGCTATGAACATGTGGGTAGATGTATTTGTTTTAGTACCTGTTTTAGTTCAGTGTATACCTAGGAATGGAATTGCTGGGTCGTATGGTAATTCTATGTTTAACTTGCTGAGGAGCTGCCAGACCTTTCCATAATGGCTGCACCATTTTAACGTTCCCACCAACAATATTTGAGGGTTCAGATTTTTTAACATTATTGCTCATACTTGTTATTTCCTTCTTCATTTTTAAAAAATAAATAGCTGTTATAATGAGTATGGCATATCATATGGTTTTGATTTGTATTTCCCTAATGATTAATAAATGACGTTAAGCATCTTTTCATGTACTTGTTGGCCATTTGTATATCTGTGGAAAAATACCTATTCATGTCCTTTGCCCATTAAAAAAACTTTTTTTTTTTTTTTTGCCTATTTGTTGTTGAATTATAAAAGTTTCTTTTACAGTTTGGATTCCAGACCTTTATCAAATATATGATTTCCAAATATTTTTTCTTATTCAGTAGGTTTTCTTTCCACTTTTTTTTTTTTTTTTCTTTTTTAGAGACAGGGTTTTGCTCTGTTGCCCAGGTTGGAGTACAGTGGCATGATCATAGATCACTGCAGCCTTTAACTCCTGGGCTCAAGTGATCCTCCAGCCTCAGACTCCTAAGTAGCTAGGACTACAGATGTGCACCACCATGCTTGGGTAATTTTTCTTTTTTACATTTTTTGTAGAGGCAGTGTCTTGCTGTTTGCCCAAGCTGATGCTGAATTCCCACCTTGGCCCTTCTGAAGTGCTGGGATTGCAGGTGTAAGCTATCACATCTGGCCTCTTCACTTTTTTGATAATATCCTTTGATGCACAAAAGTTTTAAATTTTGATGAAGTCCAGTTTATTTTTTCTTTGGTTGCTTAGTTTGTTGTCATAGCTCAGAATCCATTGCCAAATCCAAGGTCATGAAGATTTATCATGGTTGTATCCCTTAAATTTAGGTCTTTAATTTTGAATTAAGTTTTATATGTGGTTTGACGTAGGGGTCCAGCTTCATTCTTCTGCTTGTAGATATTCAGTTGTCCCAGCACCATTTGTTGAAGAGACTTTTCTTTTCTCATTGATTAGTGATTAGTCTTGGCATGTTGGTTGAAAATTTATTGGCCAGAGATATATGGATTTATTTCTAGACTTGTGATTCTGTTCCATTGGTCTATATACCTGTCCTTATGCGAGTATCATGCTGTACTGATTACCATAGTTTTGTAGTGAATTTTGAAATTGTTAAGTATGAGTCTTCCAACTTCGTTGATCTTTTTCAAGATTATTTTTGCTATTTGTATCCTCTTGCAATTCCATATGAATTTGAGGACTGGCTCTTCCAGTTCTACAAAAAAAGGTTTTTGGACTTTTGATAAAATCTATAGATTGCTTTGGAAGTGGCATCTTAACAATATTACATTTTCCAATTAATGAATACAGGATTTTTAAATTAATAACTTAATTTTGGCCAGGCATAGTGGCTCATGCCTGTAATCCCAGCACTTTGGGAGGCCGAGGCAGGAGGATCGCTTGAGCTCAGGAGTTCAAGACCAGTCTAGTTAACATAGTAAGATCCCATCTCTGCTGAAAATAAAACAAAAATTTTGCCGGGGCACTATCATCTTAAACAGTAACTCCCATTTCTTCCCTACCCCAGCTCCTGGCAACCACCATTCAACTATGTGTCCAAGAATTGCATTATTCTATGTATCTCATATGAGTAGAATAATAGTGTTTGTCCTTTATTACTGGTTTAATTCACTTAGCATAATGTCTTCAGGGTTCATCATGTTTTAGTATATGTCAGAATTTCCTTCTTTTTTAAGTTTGAATAATACTCCATTGTATGTATATGCCACAGTTTTTTGATCCATTCATCCATCAACAGACACTTAAGTTGCTTTCACCTTTTGGTGGTTGTGAATTTCCCATTGCTTTTTTTCCTCTTTTTTTTTGGGACAGGGTCTTGCTCTGTTGCCCAGGCTGGAGTGCAGTGGTGTGATCTTGGCTCACTGCAACCTCTGCCTCCTGAGTTCAGGCGATTCTTGTGCCTCAGCCACCCAAGTAGCTAGGATTACAGGTGTGTGCCACCCTACCTGGCTAATTTTTGTATTTTTTTTTTGTAGTAGAGGCAGGGTTTTGCCATGTTGGCCAGGCTGTCCTCGAACTCCTAGCCTTATGTGATCCGCCTGCCCTGGCCTTCCAAAATGCTGGGATTACCAACATGAGCCACTGCAACTGGCCCCCAATTTTTTTTTTTATTGCAGTAAAATACATGCAAAATTTATCATCTCGATTTTTTGAAAGTGTATAGTTTAGTGACCAGGCACGGTGGCTCGTGCCTGTAATCCCAGCACTTTGGAAGGCCAAGGTGGGTGGATCACGAGGTCAGGAGTTCAAGACCAGCCTGGCCAAGATGGTGAAACCCTATCTCTACTAAAAATACAAAAATTAGCCGGCCATGGTGTTGGGCGCTTGTAATCCCAGCTACTCGGAAGGCTGAATTGCTTGAACCTGCGAGGCGGAGGTTGCAGTGAGCCGAGATCACGCCAGCCTGGGCAACAGAGCGAGACTCCGTCTCAAAAAAAAAAAAAAAAGAAAGAAAGTGTATAGTTTAGTGTATTAAATACATTCGTAATGTTGTGTGACCATCACTGTCAACTATCTCTAAAACTCTTTATCTTACAGATCTGAAATTTGTCTACCCATTAAACAGGAACTCCCTATTGCCCCATTCTTCCTACCCCCGCCCCTGACAATCACCATTCAGTCTTCTGTCTCTATGATTTTGATGATTCTGAGTGCCTTATATAAGTAGAATCATATAGGATTTGTCTTTTTATTTTATTTAATTATTTAAATTATTATTATTTTTAATTTGCTAGTGGTGGGGTGGAGGGAATGGGTTCTCACTGTTTTTTTTTTTTTAAAGCCAGAGTTCTCACTTTGTCATCCAGGAGGGACTGCAGTGGCACGATGATAGCTTCTTGCAACCTTGAACTCTTAGACACAAGCCATCCTCTTGCCTCAGCCTCCCAACCAGCTAGGACTACAGGTGTGTATCACCACACTTGGCTAATTAAAAAAATTTGTTTTTAGTAGAAACAGGGTTTCACTATGTTGTGCAGGCTGGTCTTGAACTCCTGGCCCCAAGTGATCCTCCTGCCTCTGCTTCCCAAAGTGCTGGGATTACAATGTGAGCCACTATACCCAGCCCCATTGCTTTTTTTGTTGTTGTTTTTTCTTTAACATGACAGTGGGTTGAAGCTTACCAGACCCATTGCTTTTTAATATAATAGCAAGCCTTCCTTTCTCTTTTTCTTTTTTTTTCCCACAAATATTTATAGAGCAGCTTCTTTATGTCCACTATTTTTAGTATTAGAAGCCTGGCAGTGAACAAGACTAACAAGGTCCTTGGAGGTTACATTCTGGTGATGAGAATGGTTCCCTCTTTGGAAGCCTTGCCAGGGACTAGTTCCCTGGTTTGCTGAGTTTATGATTAGGCCAGGTATCAACTGTGTGTCATCACTTTGGATGTTGCAGACCTTAGCTCCATTTTTTTTTTTTTTTTTGAGATGGGGTCTTGCTCTGTCGCCCAGGCTAGAGTGCAGTGGTGTGATCTTGGCTCATTGCAACCTCTGCCTCCCAGATTCAAGCAATTCTCTTGCCTCAACCATCCAAGTAGCTGGGATTACAGGTGCCCACCACCACGCCCAGTTAATTTGTTTTGTATTTTTAGTAGAGCTGGGGTTTTGACATGTTGGCCAGGCTGGTCTCGAACTCCTGACCTCAAGAGATCCACCTGCCTCGGCCTCCCAAAGTGCTGGGACCTTAGCCCCATTTTTCCTTTGTGCCTTACTTTGTCACTTTCTCTCACATGCCTTTCATGAGCCCCCAGGCTGGACTGGGTGTTCCTCTTCTGCTTTAACTACCCATCACTTATCTTTAGTATAATGCTGCCTAACTCTCTCTTCTACTGGAATGGTACCCTTGTTGACTGACTCATGTATAGCTGCTTGGCTTAATCATAGACCAGATATTCAGGTCCTCTGAGACAGGCCCCTGATGACTTTTGCAACTACATCTTTCACCATAGCCTGCCTTGCACTTTGGACTCTAGTAACACTGAAATAAATGTCATTTCCCAAGGCATGCTAAGCTGTTTCTATTCTCTAGTCTCTCCCTTTTTCCTAGAATGCCCTTTTCCTCTAGGCTAATGTCTTTCCCCTTTAAATTAGTCATCTTCAACAAAGGCTACCTTGCCCTTCTCTTGACTTTGCCACATTCCTGCTGCTGCCTTCCTTCCATGGCCTTTGTCACACTATATGGTAATTGACAGGTTCCATGATCTTAAGGAACTTATGGATTTTAGCAGTGGGTCTTAGCTTGCCATCTTCTTCACCCATCAAGTTTCATTTCTCTCTTTACTCATTGAACTTGGCTTTGCTGATGACAGACATTCTGAAATGAAAGCGACCTCCTGGGAATCTGATGGGATTTTCTCTTTATTGCTCTCTCATTGTATTTCACCCTTGCATTTGTGTCAGTTCTCAGTAGGATTAACATAATCTTTTTGTGTAAAAATAATATGCCTCTAATATATTTCTCACCTAGCAGAGATTCTAATGATCTTAATTAATCCTGATGGCATTTTATATATTTACTTTTTGTCCTAAAGTCTCCTTCACCTTGTTTTTTGGAAAAATGCCTGTTATGGAAAAACTAGAAAACTTGGCAAATGGCCGGGCGCGGTGGCTCAAGCCTGTAATCCCAGCACTTTGGGAGGCCGAGATGGGCGGATCACAAGGTCAGGAGGTTGAGACCATCCTGGCTAAGAAGGTGAAACCCCGTCTCTACTAAAAAATAGAAAAAACTAGCCGGGCGAGGTGGCGGGCGCCTGTAGTCCCAGCTACTCGGGAGGCTGAGGCAGGAGAATAGCATGAACCCGGGAGGCGGAGCTTGCAGTGAGCTGAGATCCGGCCACTGTACTCCAGCCTGGGCGACAGAGCGAGACTCCGTCTCAAAAAAAAAAAAAAAAAACAAAACCTTGGCAAATAATATCGCTCTATATTCTGCCAAGCAGAGATTACTTTTAAAACTCACCATTTAGGGTTTTTTGAAAAGTTATTTTCTAATTATTTTATATAATTAAGATCATACTATAGGTAGTCTTTTGGAGTACTTTTTAATTTAACATTATATCATAAGCATTTTCCTTTTATTTTTGAGACAGAGTCTGGGTCTGTCACCTAGGCTGGAGTGCAGTGGCACGATCACAGCTCACTGCAGCCTCAAACTCCTGGGCTCAAGTGATCTTCTACCTTAGCCTCCCAAGTAGCTGGTACTATAGGCGCGCACCCCACACCCACCTTATTAAAAATTTTTATTTTTGTAGAGATGGGGTCTCCCTGTGTTGCCCGGGCTGGTCTCGAACTCCTGGCTCAAGCGATCCTCCCACCTTGGCCTCCCAAAGTGCTGGGATTACAGGTGTGAGCCACTGTGCCTGGCCTCAGTCTTTATTTTTTTTATAGTTTTCCTAGGATAAATAGGAATAGGGTAACTGGAGTGAAGGTGTATTTATTTTTATTTTTATTTATTTTTTATTTTTATTTATTTATTTATTTTTGAGACGGAGTCTTGCTCTGTCGCCCAGGCTGGAGTGCAGTGGCCGGATCACAGCTCACTGCAAGCTCCGCCTTCCAGGTTCACGCCATTCTCCTGCCTCAGCCTCCCGAGTAGCTGGAATTACTATTTTTATTTTTTTGAGATAGCGTCTGGCTCTTTCACACAGGCTAGACTGCCGTGGCTGGAGTGCAGTGGCACAATCTCAGCTCACTGCAACCTCCGCCTCCTGGGCTCAAACTCCCACCTCAGTCTCTTGAATAGCTGGGACTACAGGTGCATGCCACCACACCTGGCTAATTTTTTTAATTTTTTGTAGAGGCGGGGTTTCACCATGTTGCCCAGGCTGGTCTTGAACTCCTGGGCTCAATCCATTTGCCTGCCTTGGCCTCCCAAAGTGCTAGGATTACATACATGAGCTACTGCGCCCATCCAGGTGTAATTTTTTTAAGGCTCTTGATATACACTGTTATTATCCTAGTTCATTGCAGGGACTAAGTATTTGTTAAATGAAAGAATGACTACCCCCCAGAAAGACTGTGAGTAGTCATGCTCTTTACAGGAGTAGATGAGTGGCTCTAACTCCCCATACTGCCTTTCATATTTGACCCTCTCATTGTCTTCCATCCTCATTTGTTTATAGTGAGGGCTTTATGCTCTTATTAGTCATACTTAATTGCTTTCTCTGTGCTCAGGCCAGATGAAATCAGGTCTTTATTCCTTTTTTCCCAAAGAGGAGATACTGAACTTCTCATTTGGTCATGTTCCTTTTTCACCCTTCCATCATTTATTGGTAACATCTTCTGACTTTGAAACCGTAGAGACTTAAAAAACTTGACCGATCTCGTAGGTAATATTTAAAATATGGAGAGAGATTAAGGTCTCGTTGAAAAAAAATCTAGAGTTAGTTTCTGAGAGACCAAAGGGATTCTACTCTACCTGGGTGACCTTAACCTTTGATCTCTCTGGGCCTCTGTTTACTATCTGTAAAAAGGGCCATAATAATAACTCCCTTTCTTATCATATGGGCTTGATAGGATTAATTAATTTATAAAACAATATTGAATGGCTACTTTGCAAAATTGTATGATAAATTCAGTTCATTCCTTCAGTCATTCATCCATTATTTATTTATTTATTTGTTTATTTTTTTGAGACGGGATCTCACTCTGTCACCCAGGCTGGAAGACAGTGGCGCTATCTTGGCTCACTGCAACCTCTGCCTCCTGGGTTGTGGTGATTCTCCTGCTTCGGTCTCCCGACTAGCTGGGATTATAGTTGTGTGCCACGACACCAGGCTAATTTTTGTATTTTTAGTAGAGATGGGGTTTCACCATGTTGGCCAGGCTGATCTTGAACTTCTGACCTCAAGTGATCCACCAACCTTGGCCTCCCAAAGTGTTGGGATAACAGGCATGAGCCACCATGCCTGGCCTCATCCGTTATTTATTCAACTGGTTAACAGATGTTAATTGAGTACCTCTTTCGTGCTGGGTTTTATGCTAAGTACTAGATAGGAAGGTAAACAACTAATAAAGAAATTGCAGTTCACTATGAAACATACTATGATATTGGTATGTAATAGCAACAACTGCAACTGATACTTAATGCTTGCTTACTGTGTGCCAGGCACTGTTATGAAGCCTTTACCTAAATTAATTCATTTAATTCTTAAACTTTTAAAGAAGGTGCATAATTACTGTAAAGTACAAATTATAGTGGAATACAAAGGAGAGTGTTAAATGTTACCATGTATTGAATGAATGCCCATATGAGCCAGACATTGTATAGATATTTTATATACATTTTCTTTCATCTTTACCACAGCTCTTCAAGGTTAGGCATTATCATTTACACATGAGGAAATAGAGTCTAAGGAAGATTAAGAAATGTGCCCAAGTTCACAGTTTGTAAGAGAGGTAGAGTTGGAATTGAACCCAGTTTTAGTCCAATTCAGAATCCTTGGTTCTTAGGATTTTGTTTATACAAGGCAGAAGAGTAGGTAAAACTCTGTAGGCTAAGGCTCTGTGAGGTCAAAGATAAGAAAGTCCATTGCTTTTGAGGAGGAGAGGAGGCAAAACTGAAATATATTTTCTTAAAAATGTGATATCGTTCCTTCCTCTTCCCCATATATTCCTTTCTCTCCAGGACAGACTAAGAAATCCTTTTGTACCAGCATGGGTATTTAAGTACTTCCTAAGTACTGCACTGTAGCTGCTGCTGCTGATAGCACATGGCAGTTCTGAATGCTTTAGCCAAGTGCATAATAACTGGAAATTCATTCAGGGCAGCTGCAACATGCAACCAGATGGGATTTAAAATTGGCATGTTCATATTTTTTAAAAAAGCTAATTAAAAAATGTCAGTTTGCAACCTGATGTTGCCATGTTAGAATTTTCTAATCTTTTTCTCCAATTGAATAGGAAATGTTTCATTAAACTCCTGTTAAATTGTTTACACTTGTGGCACACTGCACAGATGTGATCGTCTGGCTGAAATGTTTTTCCAAAATTATGTGCAGTGGGAAAGAGAAGAATGAGCAGTTTTAGTTCGAAATCTGGAATGGCTATTGAATAAAGGAGTGCAGTTAAATTTTTAGTTTATAGAATTAACTGTTGTTTTTGTAATTGTGCTATATAACTGAATCATGGTGCTCCAGCTTTGAGAGGCATAGACTAATGGAGAGAGACCCATTTAAGATAGGGTATGTTTAAAACTATTTGTATCAGATAGTTCCTGTCTCATTACTTTTTGCAATAACTTCCTGACTGGTCTCCCTACCTGCTGTCTCACCACCACCAAATCTGTCCTCCCTCCTGCTTCTCCCTGAGCTTTGTTGAATACAGATTGCACTCTTCTGTGCTTTAAAATCTTCCAGGGTTTTTTTCGTAACTTGGAGGATAAAATTCAAACCCCTTAACTTAGCTTGCAGGCTCTTTCATGGTTTGGCCTCTGCTTGCCTCATTAGCTTCAAATTCTCCATTTTTTTTTTTTTTTTTTTTTTGAGATGGAGTCTTACTCTGTTGCCCAGACTGGAGTGCAGTGGCGCAGTCTCAGCTCACTGCAAGCTCTGCCTCCCTGGGTTCACACCATTCTCCTACCTCAGCCTCCCAAGTAACTGGGACTGCAGGCGCCACCACCACGCCCAGCTAATTTTGTTTTTGTATTTTTAGTAGAGACAGGTTTCACCGTGTTAGCCAGGATGGTCTCGATTTCCTGACCTTGTGATCTGCCCACCTCAGCCTCCCAAAGTGCTGGGATTACAGGCGTGAACCATCGCGCCCAGCTAAATTCTCCTTTATTTTTCATATGTTGTTCCAGCCAAATTGAACTACTTTGCACCTGTTGTCCAGGTCATATTTCTGTATCTTCATCCATCACATTTATCTCTATTTGGTACACCCCTCCCACCCTCCTTTTTAAAAAATATTTATTTACTTATTGTTTATTTATTTATTTTTGAGACAGGATCTGACTCTGTCACCCAGGCTGGAGTACAGTGATACGATCACAGCTCACTGCATCCTCGACCCCCCTGTCTCAGGTGATCTTCCCACCTCAGCCTCCTGAGTAGCTAGGACTACAGGCACCTGCCACCACACCTGGCTAATTTTTGTATTTTTTGTAGAAACAGGGTTTTGCCGTGTTGCCCAGGCTGGTCTTGAACTCCTGGGCTCAAGCTGTCTGCCTGCCTTGGCCTCCCAAAGTGCTGGGATTACAGGCATGAGCCACCAAGCCCGGCCTTAATTACCCTTTAAAACTTAATTGAGGCTTATCTCTGAGTAGCTTCCTTTGTGGTTTCCCCACCTTCTATTCCATTTCACTACTGGGTTCTGATCCTCGTTTGTGGTCTTCATAGTTCCTAGCATTTCTTTCTATTGTAGAGCTCTTACCACTTTCTATTATTCCAATTTAAGTTTCTGTCTACCAACACTATTTATCTCTCTTTATTACAGTTCCTCAGAAAATGTGTGTCAAGTGACTATTTTTTTTTAAATATAAAGAGCATCCTGAGGATATGTTCATTCATATATATTTATTCATAGAGTATGAATGATATGATAAAAAGTATGATAAATTTCAACCAGTCTTCTTATTTTTATTTCTGCCAAGTTGTGAGGTTGTTCCAATGTTTGAAAAAAAATTCCTTTTAGAAACACCTGCAGTTTAATTACATGCCAAACCTGAAGCAAGAAATAAACCCTCTTCTTAATCAAGTCTCACAGTAAGTAGTGGAACTTTGGTTTGGGGTGAAGGACTAGACAAAGACTTTTTGATTAGCTCTACCTATTGTGATTCCTGCCTCTTTCCACAGGTTGGGATGATGGTGGGTTATTACACTGATGCTAGCCTGTAAGGGACATTGAATGTATGGAACTTAAATCATGGGTGGTATGTGATAATAAGGTAGAACAAATTCTGTGTTACCCATGTCATTGCTAAGAAACACTTACTGGAGGTTTACTAAAGGTTGGTGCTGGGATACAAAAATGACTTAGGTGTAGCTCCTGCCAGACTGCCTGCTAGACTGTTTGTGCCTCCGGGAACACACAGAATTTAGACATAGCACTGTCCTGCAGAACTTTCTGCAGTGATGGAAATGTTCCATATCCATGCTGTCCGATACAGTAGTCACCAGCTATGTGTGGATTTTGAGTGCTTGAAATATGCATAGTGAGACTGAAGAACTGAATTTTAATTTTTTTTTTTACTTTTAATTAATTTAAATATGAATTTAAACAGTTATGAATGGTTAACGGCTATGGGAAGCTCAGATCTAGAGGTGCCGATCAGTGGAGAGACAGACATGTAAATAAGCATGTACAATTAAATGTGGTAGGTACTGTGATAGAAATATGTCTATGGAGGCCGGACACAGTGGCTCATGCCTGTAATCCCAGTACTTTGGGTGGCCGAGGCATGTGGATCACCTGAGGTCAGGAGTTCGAGACCAGTGTGGCCAACATGGTGAAACCCCATCTCTACTAAAAATACAAAAATTAGCTGGGTGTGGTGGCACATGCCTGTAATCCCAGCTACTTGGTAGGCTAAGGCAGGAGAATTGCTTGAACTCGGGAGGTGGAGTTTGCAGTGAGCCGGGATCATGCCACTGTACTCCAGCCTGGGCGACAGAGCAAAACTCCATCACAAAAAAAAGAGAAAGGTCTATGGAGCCAGGTGTGGTGGTTCACTCCTATAATCCTAGCACTTTGGGAGGCCAAGGAGGGAGGACCACTTGAGGCCAGGAGTTCAAGTCCAGCCAGGGCAACATAGGGAGACCCCACCTTTACAAAAAATAAAATTGTCTGGCCTTAGTGGTGCACGCCTGTAGTCCCAGCTACTCAGCAGGAGGATCTCTTGAGCCCAGGAAGTCAAAGCTGCAGTGGGCCATGATTGTACCACTACATTCCAGTGTAGGTAACAGAGCAAGACCCTTTCACAAAAAAAAAAAAAAAAAAAAAAATCAAGTTAAAAAAAAGAAATACATCTAGGGTTCTCTCTAGGATTAGGTCAGTTCTGGGAGTGGGGAGAGGGATTCAAGAAAGTATTATATCTTTATGAGTCTTAAAAAATGAGTAGATATAACTGGTTGTCACATATGCAGCTTAAAGAATTACGCTGTCTTGGCCGGGTGCGGTGGCTTACGCCTGTAATCCCAGCACTTTGGGAGACCAAGGCAGGCAGATCACGAGTTCAGGAGATCGAGACCATCCTGGCTAACATGGTGAAACCCCGTCTCTACTAAAAATACAAAAAATTAGCCGGGCATGGTGGTGGGCTCCTGTAGTCCCAGCTACTTGGGAGGCTGAGGCAGGAGAATGGGGTGAACCTGGGAGGCGGAGTTTACAGTGAGCCGAGATCACGTCACTGCACTCAAGCCTGGGCCACAGAGTGAGACTCTGTCTCAAAAAAAAAAAAAAAAAAAAAGAATTACAGTGTCTTGGAGCCCCTGGCTGTTTGATCTTGAGCAAGTGATTTGACTTTTCTAGGCTGAGCCTTGTCATTTTTAAAGAAAGGTCATAATAGTCCCCACTTTAGTCACAGTTGGGCGAAATAATGTGCTTGCTTATAGTAAGCACTCAGTAAATGTTAGCTATTATTATTATTATCTTACTTCCTATTTCATACTACCATGTATACCCAGCTTGCTTGCTTACTTATTTATTTATAAATTGTGATGAAAAACGTAACATAAAATTTACTGTCTTAACCATTTTTAAGTGTATAGTTTAGTTTAGTAGTATTAACTAATTTACATGGTTACATAACAGATCTCTACATTTTCTTCTTGCAAAACTGAAACTCTATACCCATTGAACAACAACTGTCCCTTCCTCCTTCCAATTTCCTGACAACCACAATTTTACTATTTGTTTCTGTGAGTTTGACTACTTTAGATACCTCATATAAGTGGAATCGTGCAATATTTGTCTTTCTGTGACTGGCTTATTTCACTGGGTATAATGTCTTTGAGGTTCATCCATGCTGTAGCATATGACAGGATTTCCTTCTCCTTTAAGGCTAAATACTATTCCTTTGTATGTATATACCACGCTTTTTCCCCCCCCCATTCATTCAGTGATGGACATTTGGTTTGCTTTCACCTCTTGGCTGTTGTGAATAATGCTGCACTGACACAGATACGCAAATATCTCTTCAAGATTCTGCTTTCAGTTCTTTTGGATGTATATCCAGAAATGGAATTGCCAGATGATATAATAATTCTATTTTTATTTTTTGAGAGATGGAGTCTCACTATGTTGCCCAGGCTGAAGTGCAGTGGTTATTCACAGGCATGATAACAGTACACTCTTATCCTTGAACTCCTGGGCTCAAACGACCCTCCTGCCTCCACATCCCAAGTAGCTGGGACTACAGGTGTGCATTAGCACACCTGGCTTATTTTTAATTTTTGGAGGAAGCTTTATACTATATTCTTTTCTTTTTCTTTTGTTACTTCCTGCAAGCAGATACACTATTTTCAATAGCAGCAGCACCATTTTACGTTCCCACCAACAGTGCCCAAGGGTTCTAGTTTCCCTATATCCTCAACACTTCTTATTTTCTATTTTGTCTTGGATTTTTTTTTTAATACCTGCCATCATAATGGATATAAGGTGATATTATGGTTTGGATTGCATTTCTCTAATGGTTAGTGATATTGAGCATCTTTTAAAATGCATGTTGGCTATTTGTATTTCTTCTTTTTTCCTCTTCCTCCTTTCTCCTCTTTCTTCTTCCTCATCCTCCTCTTCCCCCTACCCCTTTTTCTCTGCCTACTCCTCCTCCTTTTTCTTTCTTCTTCCTTTTGTTTTCTTTCTTTTTTTTTTCTTGAACTTCTGGGCTCAAGCAATCTTCCCACCTTGGCCTCCCAGTGCTAGGATTACAGGTAAGAGTCACTGTGTGCAGCCTGTTTGTATATCTTCTTTGGAGAAATGTCTATGCAAGTTCTTTGCACATTTTAAAATTGTAATTGTTTTGTTGTTATTTTTTCATATGCAGTTTTTGTTAAATTTTATTTTAAAGTTAACAACAGTAAAATCAAACTTGTAATAAAATTCTTTTAATTTTAACACATGCATACTTTGTGTAACTGTCACCACACCACAGTCGAGATATAGAACAGTTCCATTACCCTAAAAATAATCTTCATCACAGCTAGCTTTTTTTTTTTTTTTTTTTGAGATGGAGTTTCGTTCTTGTTGCCCAGGCTAGAGTGCAATGGCACAATCTAGTCTCACTGCAACCTCCACCTCCCAGTTTCAAGCGATTCTCCTGCCTCAGCCTCCTGAGTAGCTGGAATTACAGGCATGTGCCACCACACCGAGCTAATTTTGTTTTTTTTTTTTTTTTTTTGAGACGGAGTCTCACTCTGTCACCCAGGCTGGAGTGCAGTGGCGTGATCTCGGCTCACGGCAACCTCCACCTCCCGGGTTCAAGCAATTCTCCTGCCTCAGCCTCCCGAGTAGCTGGGACTACAGGCGCCTGCCACCATGCCCGGCTAATTTGTTTTGCATTTTTAGTAGAGATGGGATTTCACTGTGTTAGCCAGCATGGTCTCGATCTCCTGACCTTGTGATCTGTCCGCCTTGGCCTCCCAAAGTGCTGGGATTACAGGCGTGAGCCACCGTGCCCGACCAATTTTGTATTTTCGATAGAGACAGGGCTTCACCATTTCGGTCAGGCTGGTCTTGAACTCCTGACCTCAGGTCATCTGCCTGCCTCAGCCTCCCAAAGTGCTGGAATTACAGGTGTGAGCCACCGTGCCCAGCCCAACAGCTAGCTTTTTAATAGGTGCTTTCCAGTAGTGTTGTTGAGAAGCTGTCTTATTTCAAAATTGGTTAGTCAGTTGTAAATTAGTCCAAAGTGCTTATGGCTCTTGATTGATTTGCTGGGAAATACTCTATACTTTTTCTCCCTGCCCCGCCCCCCACATAGGTGAACTTGGGAATCAGACTTAGCCCCTTCTTTTCATGTAACAGAGTACTACTGCTGACCAAATAATTAAATGCAGGGATATGGGATCTTATGATTTATAGCTTTGGCAAACATTCTCTCAATCTGTAGTTGTCAATCTGTGTTCTTATGATCTTAGTCTTTGGTTTATTAATCCATAGAAGCTTTTATAAATAAGAACTATAAGCTAGGTCTTAAGTATGCTCAGTAGTAAGAAGTGGGAAGAGCGAAGAAAGAGCCCTAGATTGAGATAGTGAATGCAGAATCAACTCTTGGCCCTGATAACTTTCTAAAAAACCTTAAATCTTTTAATTTCTGTGAGATGTAGGTGTTTTGTCTGCAAAATGGGTGAATTGATAACCCTAATCTCATAGGATTTTTTTGTCGTGAATATTAGGTAAAATAAAGAGTATGTTGGCTGGGTGCTGTGGCTTACGCCTGTAATCCCAAGACTTTGGGAGGCTGGAGCAAGTGGACCACTTGAGCCCAGGGGTTTGAGTACAGCTGTGATCGCATCACTGCACTCCAGCCTGGGTGACAGCGCAAGTCCCTGTCTCCAAAAAAAAAAAGAGTATATAGTATTCAATAAATATTAAGTTGAATTCAAAATAAGCCCAAGATTACATTTTAAAAGTTAAAGAGCTTTACTGAGATATAATTCATATGCCACATAATTCATTCATTTAAATTGTATAGTTGAGTGGTTTTTAGTATATAGAGAGTTGTATAATCATTACCACAGTCAGTTTTAGAGTATTTTCATTACCTATTAGAAACTTGTACCCTTTAGCAATCACCCTCTGCACCCCCTTCTCCACCAGCCCTAGGCAATCACCAGCCTATTCAGGATATTTCATATAAATGGAATAATATAACATGTGGCCTTTATAGCTAGCTTTTTTCATTTAGTGTAATATTTTCAAGGTTTGGCCAAATGTGGTGGTTCATGCCTGTAATCCTAGCACTTTGGGAGGCCGAGATAGGTGGATCTCTTGAGGTCAGGAGTTAGAGACCAGCCTGGCCAACGTGGTGAAACCTCATCTCTACTAAAAATGCAAAAAATTAGCTGGATGTGGTGGTGCATGTCTGTAATCTCAGCTACTCGGGAGGCTGAGGCAAGAGTATCGCTTGAACCCAAAAGGTGGAGGTTGTAGTGAGCCAAGATTGTGCCACTGCACTGCAGCCTGGGTGACAGAGGGAGACTGTCTCCAAAAAATATATATATCAATATATACATTTTCAAGGTTCATTCATGTTGTTACATGTATCAGTACTTCATTCCTTTTTATTGCTAAATATTTCATTGTATGGATATGCCACCTTTTATTTATTCGTTTTTCAGTTGATGGACATTTGGATGGTTCCCACTTTTAGCTATTATTTGTAATGTAGCTGTGAACATTAGCATATAAGTTTTTATGTGGACATAGGTTTCTTATTTCTCTTGGATGCACATTTAGGAGTAGAGTTGTTAGAGCATGTGGTAACTCTATGTTTAACCCTTTTGAGGACTTGTTTTCCACAGTGGCTGTACCACTTCACATTCATTCCTACCAACAGTGTATGAAGGTTCCATTTTCTCCACATCCTTGTAATCACTTGTTATTTGTCTTTTTTCTTTAGCCAACCTACTCAGTGTGAAATGGTATCTCATTTTGGTTTGATGTGCATTTCCCTGGTGGCTAATGATGCTGAACATCTTTCATTAGCTCATTGCTCACCTTGTTACTGTTTTTTTTTTTTTTTTTTTTTGAGAGGGAGTCTTGCTCTGTCACCCAGGCTGGAGTGCAGTGGCCGGATCTCAGCTCACTGCAAGCTCTGCCTCCCGGGTTTACACCATTCTCCTGCCTCAGCCTCCCGAATAGCTGAGACTACAGGCACCCGCCACCACGCCCAGTTAATTTTTTGTATTTTTTTAGTAGAGACGGGGCTTCACCGTGTTAGCCAGGATGGTCTTGAGCTCCTGACCTCATGATCTGCCCGTCTCGGCCTCCCAAAGTGCTGGGATTACAGGCTTGAGCCACCGTGCCCGGACTTTTTTTTTTTTTTTTTAAGAGACTGAATCTTGCTTTGTCACTCAGGCTGGATTGCAGTGGTGGGATCATAGCTCACTGCAGCCTCAAACTCCTGGGCTCAAGTGATCCTCCTGCCTCAGCCTCCCAACTGTCTGGGACTACAGGCCTGTGCCACTATACCCATCTAATTTTGTTTATTTTTTGTAGAGGTAGAGTCTTGCTATGTTGCCCAGGCTGGTCTCTAACTCCTGGGCTTGAGCAGATCTTCCTGACTTGGCCTCCCAAAGTACTGAGATTATAAATATGAGCCACTTTATGTATCGCTTTATGCTTTACTACCTAGCTTGGTGATATCCTTCTTTAGTAAGATGGTACTTGGCTGGGCGTGGTGGCTCACGCCTGTAGTCCCAGCACTTTGGGAGGCCGAGGCGGGTGGATCACGAGGTCAGGAGATCGAGACCATCCTGGCTAACATGGTGAAACCCTGCCTCTACTAAAAATACAAAAAGTTAGCCGGGCATGGTGGTGAGTGCCTGTAGTCCCAGCTACTTGGGAGGCTGAGGCAGGAGAATGGCATGAACCCGGGAGGCGGAGCGAGACTCTGTCTCAAAAAAAAAAAAAACGGTACTCTGCACCCAAAAGTGCTTAATACTGATTTGTTAGTTGATTATAAGAGAGTCCCAGAGGAAATAAATATAGCTTAATCTTATCATTTTTCCTTCTTTTGGTTACTTCTATCAGGTTAAATTGAAAGTACTCAGGATTGGTTACTTCTGTTAGGTTAAATTGAAAGTACTCAGGATATCTAGAAAATGGCCATTTTCAAAGAATATTCAGTCTGTTTAGGGGAAGACCAGATTGAACACTTAAGATATAGTTAAAGAACAACTAATGAACTGAGCGTGGTGGCTCACACCTGTAATCCCAGCACTTTGGGAGACCGAGGCAGGTGGATCACCTGAGGTTGGGAGTTCGAGACCAGCCTGGCCAACATGGAGAAACCCCATGCCTACTAAAAATAGAATAGTTAGCCAGGCATGGTGGTGGGTGCCTGTAATCCCAGCTAATCGGCAGGCTGAGGCAGAAGAATTGCTTGAACCCGGGAGGCAGAGGTTACAGTGAGCTGAGATTGTGCCACTGCACTCCAGCCTGGGCAACAGAGCAAGACTCCATCAAAAAAAAAAAAAAAAGAAAAAGAACAATTAATGGCTGAAATTGATTACTGGTATTGATTATACTTATAATATGATCTTAGCTCTGGGGATACAGCAGTGAATAAAATAAAGTCTGTGCTTTCAGTTGTGTCCTAGTAAATAGAAAAAAACAGGCAGTATATGGGAAAAGGGTATGACTGAAAGGGAGGGAGCTATTTTAGATACAATCAGTTAACTTAGGCCTTGCCGATGAGGTGATATTTGAGTAGAGATCTTAATGAAATAAAGGAGCAAGTCGTATTGATAATTTGAAGGAAGAATGCTTTAGGCAGAGAGAACTATGAGTACTAAGTCCTTGAAGTGAGAATGTACTTGGTTTTTCAAAGAATAACATGAAGAGGAGAATTTTCCTGTTGTTCAGCTTAAGCAATCCAAGGCTTGCATATTCTTGGTTTCTGTGCTTTTGGCCCCCTCAGAATGGTGTCTAAACAACACAAATGTTGATGCTGAAATTTAATTTTACTGTAGTATGGAGCAAGGAGGAGAGTGTTGTGGGGTAAGATTAGATAGGTGAAAGGGAGCTAGATTACCTGGTAAGTCATGGTAATGACCTTGTATTTTACTCTGAGATGATAACTCATTGCAGGGTTTTGAACAAAGTGGAGTTCCATGCTCCAAACTGATTTTAAAAGGATCATTTTGGCTTCTGGGAAGAGAGAGACAGGATAAGCAGATGGCAAGGCTAGAAGCAGGGGCTGTTACAATAGTTAAAAGCATTAATGAAGGCTTGAGTCAGTGTAGTAATGGTAAGAAATGGTTAGAATCAGCGTATGTTTTGAAAGTAGAGCTGACAGAATTTGCTGATAGATTGGATAAGGATTATGAAAGTAAGAAAGTAGTCAAAGAAGATTCGGAGGTTTTTGCCTTGAGCAACTACAAGATTAGAATTGCCACTTATAGAGATGGGAAACAGTGGGAAGAGCAGGTTTGCAGGAAGGAGTCAGACTTTTGGTTTTGGAAATAGTACATTTTTACGATGGTTATTAGATAACCAAAAGATGTCAGGCAGTTGGATATACAAGTCTGAAATTCAGAGAAGTTCAAGTTGGAGATAATACATTTTGGGAGTAATTAGCATATATAAAGCCATGGAGTAGATGTGCTCACCTAGGAAATGTGTGTAGTTAGAGCAAAGAAGAGATCTGACTACTAAACTCTGGACACTAACATAGAGAAGTTGAGAAGATCAAGGGAGTAGCCGGTGGGGTAGAGGAAGAACCTAGAGAAAGTGGAGTTCCAGAAATCAGGTAATCTGTGGTGGGTAATGCCAGATGTCCTAGTGTGATTACCTGGAGTCCTAGAGTCTAATTATGGTTTGGTTTTAAATCACTGTGGGACATTGGATAGTTCACTTTACCTTTTAGGGCCTTGGGGTGATCTCTAAAGTGAAGGGCTTAACTAGATTGTCTCTAAACTTTCTCCCATCATCATCATAAACATCATAAACATTCTATAATACTTTATAGCTTACACAAAGCATTTTCATAAATTTATCTCATTTAATCATCATAACAAATCTGTGGGACTTAGATATTTATACCTGTTTTACAGATGAGGAGATTAAAGAAGTTTAGGAGCCAGGCGCAGTGGTTCACGCCTGTAATCCCAGCACTTTGGGAGGGTGAGGCGGGTGGATCACGAGGTCAGGAGATCGAGACCATCTTGGCTAATGCCGTGAAACTCCGTCTCTACTAAAAATACAAAAATTAGCCAGATGTGGTGTCAGGTGCCTGTAGTCCCAGCTGCTCAGGAGGCTGAGGCAGGAGAATGGCGTGAACCCGGGAGGAGTAGCTTGCAGTGAGCGGAGATCGCGCCACAGCATTCCAGCCTGGGTGACAGAGCAAGACTCTGTCTCAAAAAAAAAAAAAAAAAAAAAGTTTAGGGACTTGTCTAAAGTTACACTATCATAATCAGTGATAAAGTTAAATGCAGGTCTGCCTGATCTCAAAGCCTGTGGTCTTTCTATTATATAGCAACTACCTTTTTACACTAATATTATAGAGCTCTGTGATTGTGAGCACATTTATTTATTTACTTATTTGTTTGTTTGTTTGTTGGTTTATTTGAGATGGAGTCTCACTCTGTCGCCCAGGCTGGAGTGCAGTAATGCGATCTTGGCTCACTGCAACCTCCATCTCCCAGGTTCAAGTGCTTCTCCTGTCTCAGCCTCCCGGGTAGCTGGGACTACAGGCATGCACCACTACACCCAGCTAATTTTCGTATTTTTATTTTTATTTATTTATTTATTTTTTTTTGTGACGGAGTCTCGCTCTGTCGCCCAGGCTGGAGTGCAGTGGCCGGATCTCAGCTCACTGCAAGCTCCGCCTCCTGGGTTCACGCCATTCTCCTGCCTCAGCCTCTCGAGTAGCTGGGACTACAGGCGCCCGCCACTTTGCCCGGCTAGTTTTTTGTATTTTTTAGTAGAGATGGGGTTTCACCGGGTTAGCCAGGATAGTCTCAATCTCCTGACCTTGTGATCCACCCGTCTCGGCCTCCTAAAGTGCTGGGATTACAGCTTGATCCACTGCGCCCGGCCATTTTTCGTATTTTTAGAAGAGAGGGGGTTCAGCATGTTGGACAGGCTGGTGTTGAACTCCTGGCCTCAGGTGATCCACCTGCCTTGTCCTCACAAAGTGCTAGGATTACAGGCATGAGCCACTGTACCCGGCCTAATTTAATTATTTATTCAATGAATATTTGATGAGCACCTGCTCTAGTGGTCACTGCTCAAAGTGCTGGAGATACAGTTGTAACTAAGACAAAGTTCCTACCCTCATAAGTCTTTCATTCTAGTGGGGGAAACTGACAGTAAACAAATATGATAATAAAGAATATAATGTAAGGGCCATAATAAAAAATAAAGCAAGATAAGGGAACACCATATATTGGGGTGATGATCAAGAAAAGCCTCTCTGAAGAGATTGCATTTGAGCAGAGTCCTGAATGATTTTAAGTAGTAAGCCATGAGAAGATATAATAGAAGAGTGTTCAGCAGAGGAAACAGCAAGTAGAAAGATCCAGAGGTAGGAATGAGCCAGGTGCATTTTGTGGAATAGTATGAAGGCAATTGGTTGGGCAGGAGGTGGACAAAATGCATAAAGTTGTGGAGTCATTTAGCCCTTGGTAGGGGTGGGAGTGGGGGTTAGTTCTGACTTCCATTAGGTAATTTAGTGTCTGACTCTGACTCTGGGCAGAGTATCTGACCTTTTTTTTTTTTTTTTTTTTTTTTGGAGATGGAGTCTCACTGTGTTGCCCAGGCTGGAGTGCAGTGGCGCGATCTTGACTCACTGCAAGCTCCGCCTCCTAGGTTCACGCCATTCTTCTGCCTCAGCCTCCCGAGTAGCTGGGACTACAGGCACCCGCCACCTCGCCGGCTAATTTTTTGTATTTTTAGTAGAGACGGGGTTTCACGGTGTTAGCCAAGATGGTCTCGATCTCCTGACCTCGTGATCCACCCGCCTCGGCCTCTCAAAGTGCTGGGATTACAGACGTGAGCCACCGCGCCCGGCTTGACTTTTTGAAACTTTAAGTTTCTTATCTATAAACTGGAGATAATAAACTAAAGGTTACCTTGAGAATTGAATGAGAGAATATATGTAAAATACCTAGACCTCAAACATTAACGTGTTTAATGCATACCTACTGTTATTGACAATAACATAGGCATTTATTCTACTTTTATCAAATCAGTTTAATTTGTTTTTCTTTGTTTTTTTCAGTTTGTTTTAGTCAGTAAATCTTAAAGTTCTTATTTTGTGCCAGGGCTTTACTAGGTGATTTCTCTGAGCACGTCTTTGTGTTGAAATAAGAAAGTGTTGGACAAAAAAGAAAATGATTTAGAAGTTGATGAGTAGGTACAAAAATAAGAGCTTGGGATTTTGGTAATTACATCCTCTGATATATTCATTTATTATGGAAAGAAACTGCATGTGCAATTCTGTCATCTTTCCTCATCACTGGATACTGGCTCTACTCTGGCACTTCCCCATCCGGCTTCCTGCTGATCCAAACCTGCTTGCCTTAGGAAATTCAGGTAAGAGCCAAATCCTCCATCCTTATAAGACCATCTGTTTTCAGACCCACAAATGCAGCCCTTGCAATTGCAACCCAACACAACTGGAATGATTTATTCATCTCTAGGTAACATTTGTGCACTAGCCTTCTAACAAAGTACGGTATCAGCTTTACACTTAATGAAGCATCCAGCACAGATGGTGAGCTGCACAGTAAAGGATGCTCCTGGCTTAGAAGTGGCTGATAGACAGGTAGAGGTAAACTCTTAGTCCTGAGAAGGAGCAGTAAGAACTTCTTGTCTAATAAAGAGTCTTGATTGTGGCTGGGTGCTGTGGCTCACGCCTGTAATCCCGCACTTTGGGAGGCCGAGGTGGGTAGATCATGAGGTCAGGAGATCGAGACCATTGTGGGTAACACAGTAAAACCCCGTCTGTACTAAAAATATGAAAGATTAGCCAGGCATGGTGGCTTGCGCCTATAGTCCCAGCTACTCGGGAGGCTGAGGCAGGAGAATTGCTTGAACCTGGGAGGCAGAGGTTGCAGTAAGCCAATATTGTGCCACTGCACTCCAGCCTGGGCAACAGAATGAGACTCCATCTCAAAAACTAAAAATAAAAAATAAATAAATAAAAATAAAGAGTCTTGATTGTGTATCCTATATTCCTGGAGTGTTTGAGCTCATTTAATTGATTTTTTAAGTTAAATGTTATACCATTTAACTGTTGAATTGAGAAAATGAAGACCCAGAGAGGGGAAGGGACTTAAGTTGCATAGCAGATTGAACTGCACAGCCAAATTAATCATCTACTTTGTGCTAGCTCAGTTTTTAGCTTCTTTACTTACATTATCTTATTTAACCTGTAAGTTCCTTTTTGTCTCCTCTTCTTAATATTGAGGATCTAACTACTGTAGTAGTACTTTTCTTCCATAACAAAATACTTTGATAGTCAAATCTCTAAACACCGTTGCTACAAACAAATGATGCTTACTTCTAGAAAAATCTAGATGAATGTGGCTAGAGCTAGTCTGACTCTTTGCCTCAGCCCCTCCTACAAGGTGATTTGGGGACGCTCTGTTTAGAGGGCAAGCCATGACAATGAAGACACTCTTTGTCACCTCAGAGAAGCTTGGTTTCTCTTTTGGAATGTTTGGTTTTAATAAATTACTTCCTTTTCACTTTAGGTTTTAGGCTCTTTGACAAGCCATCTGCTTCTCAAACCCAGTTTCCCTTTACCAGCAGTTCAGATGGAGAACAAAAGCTTTCTTTAGTTCCTGGTGGTTTTGTAAGAGTGGGAAGGCTACAGGGAAAGATTGCATCTGCTTATTGTAATTCATTTGTGATGTGTGCCTGACTGGCAGTAATTTACCAGGGACTCTGCCGGGCTGGCTGAGGAGATAAAATTCTGGAATGGAGATCTATCAACATGCATTTTGGCTATTTCAATCCTTGCCATTATTAGTTAGGGCTCTGAAGAGCTTGTTGGGGTTAATGTTGCTGCTTCACTCTCTCTCTCTCTCTCTTTGGAACCTGCAAAAGAGGTTCTTTTTGGAACCTCTTTTTGGAACTTAATTGTCGGAGTTTTTAATTTGTCCTTTATTTTTCTGTTCAGTTGCTTTTCCTGGTTGCTACTTTGTTCAGTGAGTGGCTTAGTATAATGCAATTCAGCAGACTGTGTTAAGTGAATATTTAGTAATGAATAAAATAAGATATGGGGAACCTAACATGAGGTAGTAGAAAAGTGTTGGTCAACCCAGACATGTGGCTTCAAGTTTCAGACCTTGGGTAAATCATTCAATTTCTGAGGCATAGTTTCTTCATCTCTAAAAATGGAGTTATAGATATCTCCTTGCCCAAGGTTACAGTGATGATTAAATGAGAGAATATATAGGAAAGGATCAAGTGTTAAGTTGGTGCTCATTAAATATTCCCTTCTATTTTTCTTCCTGTCTCCTTAAGGAGTATACATGGGGAAGTCTGACATTTATGCAAGTGTGTGTACACATGCTAGTTCAATATAGTTCTAAAAAGTGGCTGAAATTTGCCACCATAATTGGGAACTGGGAAGTGAAGGCTTGGGGCAGATGTATGTCTTCCTTGAAACCAGACTGAGAAATACTTTCTGAGAAGCTAACATAACACAATGTTTGTGTGCTTAAAGAAGACCTTAGGAGGAGAAATGAAAAAACCTGAGGGTAGAGGCCTTGAACTGATGATTTCCTCAGCTGGTTGTCACTGGTCTCTTAGAGATGGAATAATTGCTTCACAATAAGCTGAGAACAGAACCTGAAGTTTGTAAGTATGAGAACTGCCTTTTGGGAACAGCTAGTACATAGCTTGGAAGATTATAGCCACTCTCACTCTGCCTCCTCTGCCTTCCAGGTTCAAGTGATCCTCCTACCTCAGTTTCCCAAGTAGCTGGGAGTATAGGCGCATGCCACCATGCCCGGCTAATTTTTGTACTTTTAGTAGAGACGGGATTTCACCATGTTGCCCAGGCTGGTCTCGAATTCCTGAGCTTAAGCCAACTGCCAGCCTCGGCCTCCCAAATTGCTAGGATTACAAGTGTGAGCCACCATGCCTGGCCTACAAAGTGTTTCTTGATCTGATTTCTGCCTGCCCTTTCAACCTCACTTCCTACTGCTCTTGCAATACTATATTAATTGCGGTTTCTCAACTCTTCTGTGCTCATTTAGACTAGCCCTTGGTAGTCTTTCTTTTATGTTACACTTCCCCTCTTTTCTGTTCCTCTGTTTTGCCTGACAAACTTCTACTCTTTCTTTAAAACTCTTCTCAAGCACCATGTTTTGTGTGAAATTCTCCCTGACTTCTGAAGGGGAAATGCTATGGCATGAGAGACCTCCCTCCTCATACAAAAATCTAACTACATGTTGTAGCATCAATGATTAGTAAACACAGTGATGCATCTCTTAATGCTTTGTTTATGACCCAGTAGTTTCTTTATTTTAGTGCCTTCATTAGAACACTCAATTTATCCATATATGGATTCGTTCACAACAGATATCTTTGGAATCAGGAAAACAAATGCAGATATGATGCAAATTATTTTTTATTGTACCTCTTGCCCCGATGAAGTGAATAACCATCAATAAAACAAACCCTAGGTTTGGAGAGGCCTATTATTATTATTATTATTTTTTGAGGCAGAGTTTAGCTCTTGTTGCCCAGGCTGGAGTACAGTGGCATGATTTCGGCTCACCACAACCTCCATCTCCTGGGTTCAAGTGATTCTCCTGCCTCAGCCTCCCAAGTAGCTGGGATTACAGCCATGCACCACCATGCCCGACTAATTTTGTATTTTTAGTAGAGATGAGATTTCTCCATGTTGGTCAGGCTAGTCTCGAACTGCCGACCTCAGGTGATCCGCCCACTTCGGCCTCCCACAGTGCTGGAATTACAGGTGTGACCTACCGCGCCTGGCCTGGAGAGGGCTGTTTATTCTCAGATTGATGGCTGAGGTTCACCTGATATGATTTACCATTGACAAACTTTGATGAAGACAAGCATACTTATGCTTTCTTTCAAATAACTTTTCATTTGGGGCCCCAAATTTCTTCTGGTATAAATAGGATCTGAATTCTGTCTTTTATGTTGGGGCTTTCCTGTATATCTGGTGATTCTTGGTTGTCTGTTCATTGTTAAAAGTGGAATACTAAAAAGGTGATTAGAAGTTTTAAATGCTGGCCAAGTGTGATGGCTCACACCTGTAATCCTAACACTTTGGGAAGCTGAGGTAGACAGATTGCTTGAGACGAGAATTTCAGACCAGCGTGGGCAACATGGTGAAACCTAATTTCTGCAAAAAATAGAAAAATTAGCCAGGTGTGGTGGTGTACCACCTGTAGTCCCAGCTACTCAGTAGGCTGAGGTGGGAGGATCACCTGAGCCCAGGGAGACTGGGGCTGCAGTGAGCCACGAGTGACAGAGTGAAACTCTGTCTCAAAAAAAAAAAAAAAAGTTTTCTTTTTTTTTTTGAGACGGCGTTTTGCTCTGTCGCCCAGGCTGGAGTGCAGTGGCCAGATCTCAGCTCACTGCAAGCTCCGCCTCCCGGGTTCCCGCCATTCTCCTGCCTCAGCCTCCCGAGTAGCCGGGACTACAGGCGCCCGCCACCTTGCCCGGCTAGTTTTTTTTTTGTATTTTTTAGTAGAGACGGGGTTTCACCGTGTTAGCCAGGATGGTCTCGATCTCCTGACCTCGTGATCCGCCCGTCTCGGCCTCCCAAAGTGCTGGGATTACAGGCTTGAGCCACCGCGCCCGGCCAAAAAAAAGTTTTAAGTGCAGGACAGATGTGGTGGCTCACGCCTGCAACCCTAGTGCGTTGGGAGGCCAAGGTGGGAGGATTACCTCAGCCCAGGAGTTTGAGACCAGCCTGAACAACATAGCGAGACCCCCATCTCTTAAAAAAAAAAAAAAAAAAAAAAGAAAGAGAAAAGAAAAGAAATAAAGAAGGGTGGGGTGTGGTGGTTCACACCTGTAATCCCAACAGCTTGGGAGGCCGAGGCAGGTGGGTCATGAGGTCAGAGGATCAAGACCATCCTGGTTAACACAGTGAAACTGCATCTCTACTAAAAATACAAAAAATTAGCCAGGCGTGGTGGTGGGCGCCTGTAGTCCCAGCTACTCAAGAGGCTGAGGCAGGAGAATGGTGTGAACCTGGGAGGCGGAGCTTGCAGTGAGCCGTAGATCACACCTCTGTACTCCAGCCTGGGCGACAGAGCAAGATTCTGTCTCAAAAAGAAAGAAAGAGAGAAAGAGAGAGAGAGAGAAAGAAAAGAGAAGAGAAGAAAAGAAAAAAGAAAATAGCTGGATGTGGCAGCAAGCACCTATAGTCCTAGCTACATGTGAGGCTAGGGTGGGAGGATCACTTGAGCCCAGGAGTTTAAGGCTGTAGTGAGCTATGATTGTGCCACTAAACTCCAGCCTTGTATGATCCTCCCAAATTACTGAGTTTATTAGATGTGTTTTCAAAGAGGGGGACTCTACTAGTAGTAAAGTGTGAAGACAGGGTGACAGCGAGACCCTGTCTGTAAAAAAAAAAAAAAAAAGGTTTTAAATACATGAGTTGAACTTACTGATTGTGGACTTCTCTGTGTGATGATATGCCTGGGCTATATGCGGGGCAACTACATGTCAGTATCTTTAGGTTTTTTCACTAGGGCTAGTCAGATTCTCTGGAAGAATCCTCTAGTCTCCTTCCTACAAGTTGGAGGCCTGGCTGCCTGTGGTCTGGAAGCTAAGTAGGAGAAGAAGACTGCAGGGGCATCATCAACATTCATTTCACTTATAGTCTTCTTTGCTGTATAGTAACCCTGCCCTCAACTGTGCCTGTTATTTCCTTGTCTGGAGACCCTCTCTGTTTTACTCTCTCCAGAGGGAAAAGAAAACCTTAGTCTTCTATACTAGCAGAGGCAGTCTTGATCTTTAACTGGTTCTCAGACAGATTTTCATGTAATAAATTCTCGTGATTTTAGCATGCTTTCTTTCTAGAAATACATGGTACTGCCGGGCATGGTGGCTTACACCTGTAATGCCAGCACTTTGGGAGGCTGAGGGGGGCAGATCACCTGAGGTCAGGAGTTCGAGACCAGCCTG
The DNA here is from genome assembly GCF_037993035.2 of Macaca fascicularis. NCBI lineage: Eukaryota > Metazoa > Chordata > Mammalia > Primates > Cercopithecidae > Macaca > Macaca fascicularis. Next base: position 72,364,502 of record NC_088388.1, on the reverse strand, counting down.
GCCAACATGACGAAACCCCATCTCTACTAAAAATACAAAAATTATCCAGGTGTGGTGGTGGGCGCCTGTAATCCCAGCTACTCAGAAGACTGAGGGAGGAGAATTGCTTGAACCCAGGAGGCGGAGGTTGCAGTGAACTGAGATCACGCCATGGATACTCTGTCTCAAAAATAAAAAAATAAAATAAAATAAAAATAAAAAAAAAAGAAAAAGAAATACATGATACCACCAGTTTCTGAGCCTTGTGTGGCTTCTACAGGTAAAATTGAGTTAGGTTTTGTTTTTTCCCACTGCTGACTTAGTATTCATTTTCCTTGGATCTAATAAGTCAGTTTCTGCTCATCCATCTGCTTTCTAGCTTTCAGTGTTTCATGGCTATTGCTGTTCTCTATTTCTCTTTGTTTTTATGGTTTTACACTTTATTTAAAATCCAAAAGTAGGGTCTAAGGAGAGGACATTTATTCAATTTATCGACTTTATCAAAATGTCTGTATCAGCATTTCATTCCCTGTTTGACAGGTGAAGAAATCGTATATTACCATGTTTGAAGGTAGCTATTTGCTTTTGATTCTGAGAAACTTGGGTTTTGAATCCATTGCTTAACAAGCTGTGTGACCTTAGGGCATTTATTCATAATTCCATCAATAAATTTTTATGTCCATTAGCAAATTAGGTAGAGGCACCCACCAGATGACTAACTTACCTTGACAGTTGACACTTTATTCATTTAAGCACTCCCCCCAAAAGTTTACTGTTTTGAGTGAATTTTCCCCCTAAAAACATATATTACCCTCTTCAGAATAGTTAGAACATTACTGAATCTTTCTTGAGGTTCAAGTTAATTATTTTGAACATCAGCTAGTCTGCTTTTTTATGTTACAGTAATACATTTTATACTAAATGCCCTAATACTATACTTTAAAACCAAAAAGCTAAAAGCCACTTTTTGGTGTGAATACTATGCTTTTTACATTTTTGTGGTTGTTTTGAATTATTTTTCTGCTTTTTCTCCTTGCTGTTTGTGAAACACAACAGAGAATATTGTTCTCCTTTCTTACTTTGTCGCTTCTCTCCTACTCTGTGTGGTGCTCCCAACTTACTGTTTATTAGGTGTGTTTTCAAAGGAAGAGTAAGGCCCTAGGGACTCTACTAGTAGTAAAGTGTGAAGAATTAAAGACAGTTATTTTGGTTTTAGAGAGGCCTTTTTTGCTTACTTCCTAGTTCTCTGTGTGTTCCAGAAAGACAAGGTAATTGGGTTGCTGAATTCCACGTAAGTGACATATTATAATGAAACTTCATGCTTTCTCAAATAAATTGTTTTCATCTATATTATCTCATGTTTTTAAAGCTTCATAATGATTCTATAAGGTAAGTAGGGCAGGTAGGATTATCCCCATTTTATAGATTGGACAATCTGAGGTTCAGAGAATTAAATGCCTTGCTCTTATCACATAATTGAGTGGTAAGCTGGGACTAATCTCAGGTTGTCTGATTCGAACCTTAATGCTCTGTCTCTTCTCTGTTCTAGCCTTTGTATATGGGCTTCCACAGAGAAGGTCAGATTCTTAAGGTCAGAGAGCAATGCAGTAAGGAATACCTCTCATTTCATCCTGTCCTGGTGGGACAGGTAGCATTTTTCCTCTTTCCCAGCTGGGAAATTGAAGTTCAGAGAGATTAAATGATTTGTCCAAGTTCACCTGGAAAAATAAGGTGTGACAGAGTCTGGGACTCATTCTCTTCTTTTGACTCCAACTCCTGCTCTCTGATTGCAGTGCCTGATGCATCCACCCTAAGTCAGAATGAGCTGCCAAAAGAAAAAATATGCCAGCAACATTGAAATTCAGATAGCAATGGTTTGAACTGTAGTAAACAACCAAGTCCTCTTCTCTAGGAAGGTTTCAGCTGATTGGAATTCTCAGTCTATTTTCCAATTTATGTAGAGGAGGAGGATAAAGAACTGTTGTGCTTGGACTTGCAAAAAACTGATTCCTTTAGTGGAAGCTCTAAAGATATACAGTTGCATTGCCAGTTTGGCACAAAGAAATACTTAAGCTCTCAAGTAGAAATATTTACTGAATTTCTAGTACAGCCTAATGTTCTAGACCCCAGGAGGGATTTATCATGAATTGGGAAATCTTAGGGCTCCAGGATCCATTCATTCTTAGGCTTAAGGGCTGAGTTTATCCAGGCAATTCAGTAGAACAATTCTATATACATTATTCCTGCTGTGTACTAGGAATAATAACAGGCACTGGGTAGGGGTAGGTATATGTTCTGATAGGAATCTCATGGTTTGTTTGGAAAGAGACACACAAAGAATTACGTTACAGCATAATAAGTTATAATGAAGAGATGTATAAAGAGCACTAAACAGAGAATCATTAATTTTGCCCAGATCAAGGGTGCAGGGAGTGATTGGAGAAAAGTTTACAGTGAAAGTGATACTTGGGGCCAGGCATGGTGGCGCATGTCTGTGATCCAAACACTTTGGGAGGCCAAGGATGATAGATTGCTTGAGTTCAGTAGTTTGAGATCAGCCTGGGCAACATGGCGAAAATCTTTCTCTACCAAAAAAAAAAAAAATTAGCCGGGCATGATGGCGTGCGCCTGTGGTTCCAGCTACCCGGGAGGGTGAGGTGGGAGGACCACTTAAACCTGGGAGGTTGAGGCTGCAGTGAGCTGTGATCACACTACCGCACTCCAGCCTGGGTGACAGAGGGAGACCCTGTCTCCAAAAGAAAAGTGATACTTGGTCTGTGCTTTGCAGGATGGGTCAGCTCTTTACACAGGGAATGAAAGGCATTGTGGGCAGAGAAAACAGTATATGCAAAATCGCAGAAATATGAAAGAGCTTGTTGTTTAAGGGAAGCAGTGAGAAGCTTGACTCAGTTGGAACTGGAGAGTAAGGTAACCTAGGTCTCCTCTCTGGTCTGGGGCTCTCAAGATCTCTTCCTGTTACTCTGTGCCAGTGTCTGCTCACCACAGGTATATTCTTACTCATGTGCAAGTGCTCTCTGAAACAGGCTGCATCTCCTCTGCAGTCTTGCCAGCCTTTCTTCAGAGCTTAGTTAGCATAATTATATTCTCCTCTGAAAAGCCTTCCAGGATGTTGTCATTCATCCGATATCTGTTGCTCTTTGTGAGCCAGCGCAGTTCATTTCCTAAGTTAATATTAATGAGTGTTCATCCATAATTTGTTTCTGTATTGCTTTCTACTTTAAGATTTGCCATTAGTGATATTTCTGGTTATGCCCAGAATTGAGGCTTCTTGTTTGGTTACTTGCATTTCTTAAGCCTTGGTTACAGGTTTATTTTGAGGTTGTTTAACCCTCTGTTCAACTCAGGTATCTTTCAGATTGGGGAGTAAAGTGTAGTGAAATGAGACTCTCTAGGAAGCCTTCTCCCACTCTTCCAGAGCTAGTAATTCCTTTTCTCTTTGTCTTAGTGCTTGTCACCCTCCATTAGAACTCCTGGTTTCAGTGTCTGTCTCCTTTACTAGATAGTAGGTTCCCTTGATGGGAGGGATTTGTAATAGTTCATCTCTTATTTTTTCAACAGCTAACATAGAGCCCAGATGCAGAATAGGTGTTTGCTACACGTTTATTGTTTTTTGAGAGTTGGGAACAGGACTGCTAATCCCAGGTTTACCACTGTGTGACTTTGGGCGGGTCACTCCAATCTTTGGAGCTCCAGTTTATCTGTAAAATATGGGGGCTGTACTCTATGACCAGGATCATAGCATTTATCCTACTTAGTCAGGATCCAGTTGGGGAGACAGAAATGCCATCAATAATTTAAATAGGTAAAATTTAATATTAAGAATTGTTTAGGTAAAAGGTTTTTAACTACTTAAAAGAGATAAAAGAGAATTCTAAGGTGTAATAGAGATAGTAACTGCAGAAAAAGATTGCTACACCTAGGGCTGAGGGAAAAGTGAAAAAGGGAGAAACTTAGAGCTCCACAAGGCTGAGATTCAGACCTCTGAGAAGAGTATGGCTGCTGTGGCAGTATGCTGCTTGTTGCTGTGGTGAAGAAGAAACTGGCTGGTGGGTGCTCACCTCAGAACCTGGAGAGTCACTGCTTTGAAATGTACCAAGACCCCTCTGCACACTGATCTACTTGCTACCTTGTAAAAAACTGAACATTGCAACTAGCTTTGTATTCTCCTTCTAGCACCCTCTATTGGCAGAACCTAACAGCCACTCACTCCGCTGGGAAATGAGAAATATAGTCAGCCTAGGCTAGTCTAGTATCACAGAGCAAGGCAATGAATAATTGATTTGGAACTGTAAGGCAATAATTTAACTTCTGTATTATAATTGTCTGTTTTTGATATGTCTTCCTTATTGCACCATGAACTTGGTAGTGTCTGGAACAGTGTCTGATTTGTCTCCGTATCTGCATTGTCCCAGAAGTGACTTTGGCACTAAAAAGTTGATCATGAATTACTGTTTGGGCTGGGTGCAGTGGTTCATGCCTGTAATCCTGGTTCTTTGGGAAGCTGAGGTGTGTGGATCACCTGAGGTCAGGAATTTGAGATGAGCCTGACAAACATGGTGAAACCCCGTCTCTACTAAAAATACAAAAATTAGCTGGATGTGGTGCTGGGCACCTGTAATCCCAGCTACTCCGGAGGCTGAGGCAGAAGAATTGCTTGAACCCAGGAGGTGGAGATTTCTGTGAGCTGAGATTGCGCCAGTGCACTTCAGCCTGGTCAACAGAGCAAGACTGCGTCTCAAAAAAAAAAAAAAAAAAGAAAGAAAAAATTATTGTTTGAATGAATGAATGTCTCTTGAAGATAGAGAAAGTTAGCTGTTTCTCTAGGTTGGCTTAATTCTGATTCTTCTTGGAATGGATTGGGACCACTGGAACAGGCATCCTCCCTAGAAGCTCTCTTCTTCTGTAAGTTAAAGCTTTATTGAATGTCATTTTTCTTGTGCCTGTCATGTGCATAGCTTGTGTTAGATGCTAGAGAGAGGGTGAGGAGAACATTCTACTGTAGATATTAATATACTCTATGAGATTAAACATATCCTCTTTACTAAAGGGTGACCCTCCGAAATCTAGGGTAGATGCTTTGCACATAGTGTACTCCTCAGAATGGCAAAGAGACAAGCATTATCTGTCATTTACAATTAGTTTATTTCATTTCTGGAGCCCATTTTTAAAATCTATTTTACAGATGGGGAAACTGAGGCTCAGAAAGGTTGAGAGACTTACGCAAAGTTATACAGAAAGTAAGAGGCAAAGCTAGGACATGAGCCCAGGTTTGGCTGTTCTAAAATTTGAACAGGCAACTCCTTCCTTTCTTCCAGCTTATGAAGGCAAGGATAGAGTTTTTACTAGCTGATAGCAGTAGAAATCTGTGGAAGTGATTTCTGTTTCTAGCTGTTTGGGGGGCTGAGCAAGCAACAACAACGCAAAATAGCAGCACTTGCAAGCTGCAGTGATAATGTTTGGTAATAATTGACCTTTTACATAAACCAGTTAGAGCTTGAGCTTCAGACACCTGATTTGTGAAACAGTTGCTACCTAGCAGCAGGGTATTTTTTTTTTTTTTTAATCCCACACTAGCAGCTCACAAAAGAATGCAGATGTATTCCCTGGAATATTAAGCCTCTCTTTTCTTGCTCTGGCAGGTTTCTTTCCTTTTTGGGGGGCTGAAGCTAGGTAGACCACTTAATTATTATTAGGAAGCAAAATTTATGAGGCTGGTGTTTTTGCTTCTGGGCCAACAGACACAAAGACTGTCAGTAAAGTATTTAGGATTGGGAGTCAGCTATGCCTTTCCCAGGTCATCATCGAGGCACAAGTGGGGACCCTGGTCTCATTACTTGCAGGGTCAGAGTGTTACGGGACAGAGGTTCAGGTCCAGACCCCAAGAGAGGGTTCTTGGATCTCATGCAAGAAAGAATTCAGGGCGAGTCCTCAGTGCAAAGTGAAAGCAAGTTTACTAAGGAAGTAAAGTGGTGAAAGGACAGCTACTGCATAGACAGAGTAGGACATTCCTGAAAGTAAGAGGAGGAACATATCCACTCTAGTACAATGTTTGTATATATGGGGAGATGTGTTCTGCTACAAGGGTTTGTGATAAAGGATTAATTTTCTTAATTACTATATTTTGCAAGAATTGATGTTATTATCTTTAAAGCAAAATTAGGAATGCCTTTGTTTTCCGGATATTGGGATATCTGTACACTCCCAAGTGTGGGACTGTTTAGTAAACATTAATAATTTGTTCCCTTAATCGTAAATATCTGGAGGCTAGGAGTGCCTGACTTTCTGCGAATGCAGTCTAGCAAGTCTCAGCCTCATTTTCCTAGCCCTCACTCAACATGGAGTCGCTCTGGTTCAAACGCCTCTGACAAGAGTATTGCATATGGCCTGGGAGAGATTCTGTTCTAGGAGAAAGTTTTCATCAAAAGTATTGGATGAGGCCAGTAATGTCAGGATTTGCTAATCAAATTATTTAGCTGTTTGTTTTGTGATTATCCACTGGATGGCTACAGAGACTGGCTGACATGGAAGTGTGCTCTCATGATGAGAGTGAGAAGTCCATGGATCAATGTCATCTTACCTTAGTTTCTTTTGGTACTATCATTATTGAGGGAATCTTAGGATAGTCACCTTCCTCTTTGGTTTAACTGGCTGTAAACACTGCTGCCTAACTGCTTTTCAGAAGTGATGATATTTATTCTTTGGTAGGACCTGAAAGAGTCTGTATGTGTCACTTATCTTTAACTGCATACTCTATTTAGAGTTGAAGTCTTTTTTCGTTTTGTCGTTTAGCATAGAACAGGAAAGGTGGTGTAGTGGAATTAGTATGAGCTTTACTAGAACCCACCTGGGCAATACCCCCTTCTGCTACTTAATAACTTAATAGCCGGGCGCGGTGGCTCAAGCCTGTAATCCTAGCACTTTGGGAGGCCGAGGCGGGCGGATCACAAGGTCAGGAGATCGAGACCACTGTGAAACCCTGTCTCTACTAAAAATACAAAAAATTAGCCGGGCGCGGTGGCGGGCGCCTGTAGTCCCAGCTACTCAGGAGGCTGAGGCAGGAGAATGGCGGGAACCCGGGAGGCGGAGCTTGCAGTGAGCCGAGATCGTGCCACTGCACTCCAGCCTGGGCAACAGCGTGAGACTCCGTCTCAAAAAACAAAAACAAAAACAAAACAAAACAAAAAAAAACTTAATAGTTATTTATCCCTTCTGAGCCTCAGTTTTCTCATTAAAATGAGAATAATGATAATAATGACAATAGCAATCCATGGTTTTAGATGTCTGTTTCCATGAACTTCAATTTATCTGTAAAATGTATGCGATAATTCCTCAACAATAGGTTTGGTTTGAGAAAGAAATTGGCTAATTGAAATGGAAATGTCTACTGGCATGTTTGGTACATAGACTTTGCATATGCTAAGTGCTCAATAAGTGATTATGACCCATTGTTTTTAGAAGACCTAAAGAAAGAGATCATTAAGGGTAGTTATTTCCTGTGGGATGGGTCAGGGTTTAATACAGACTCTGATTAATTCTTTCAGTGGGGTGCTCTTGTCTTTTCCTTTAGGGGCAGTTTTATGTGGTCTGCTGGTATTCATGTATCTAGATGGAACCATGGAACTCGTTTCCCCCATGAGTTTCCTTCCTAACTTTTAGTCCTATTTCTGCTGTTAGTGGGTGAGAAAGGCTGAGTTGTGGTTCAAAACCTCCAATACTTTGTATTTCTGGGTCTAGTCAGTACACAAGATTAAGGAGTGTTTGTTATGGCCCTTTAAGGAGTGTAATCTTGCTGTTAGTTTTGCTATTTCTTTGTACCAAACCACAAAGGAGGGCTTTCCAGTAAAAAATATTTGTGGGCCAGAAGCTAGATGTCCCTGCAAAGCTGACGTGTGATCTACTTAGTCTTTTCAAGCCAGAGACTCTGGCAAGTTTGAATTCCAATTGTTTCAGTTTGTTTCATTTCTCTTTTTTTTTTTTTTTTTTTTTTTTTTTTGAGAAGGAGTCTCGCTCTGTCGCTAGGCTGGAGTGCAGTGGAGAGATCTTCAAAAACCAAAATGCAGAGATTAGAGGATTTTTTTAATGCCATATGGTGAACCAGATTTCTTCCTTTTAACTTTCTTCCTGTAGTTCTTTGGGGAAATTAGTTATTTATTTCACAAGATGTTTAACCAACAATAAGCAGTTTGTTTTCAAGAATATTCACCGGTTTTCCTTCTCATAAATGCTACAAGATTGTATTGAGCTATGATGTTTTCAAAGTCCTTTCATGGCCAGTGTTGCATTTTTTTCTTCATAATACTTCTGTAAGATAAGCAAGTTAGATACTCTTAATGATTTTTGTTATTGTTTTTAGCTGATGAGGAAACTGAGGCCCAGAGAAGAGGTGACTTAATTCAGACACCTATTGAGTCCAAGGCGGGTTAGAATTAGAACTCAGGCTCAAGAAAGCCCTTTTATTTTTAGGTTTCTGGTTTTCACTAGGAACATCGTCACACCTTGCACACCTTGCCAACATTAGATATTATCACTCTATAATTTTTGCCACTCCATTGAGAGAAAAATGTCTCATTGTTTTAATTTTTATCTCCCTAGTTACTAGTAAAGTTAAAAAAAATTTTAATGTTTATTGGCCATTTATAGTTCTGTGAATTTTGTGTCATTTATTGCACATTTTATACTGGATTCTTCATCTCTTATCACTTTTGTGGAGACTCTTTGTATGTTAAGAGTATTAATTCTTTTGATATACATGTACAAATATTTTTGATGTTTTATTTGTGAAACTTTGTGCTTCCCTAGAGCACCAAAGAAGATAGTCCTTTATACTAGACTATTTAAAAAACAGCATAATACTACCACTGTTAACACTACCAGTTAAAATTTATTTTCTGAGTTTTCCAAGAAACGTTCATATTCTTTATGTCTTGTCCTTTCAAGAACTTCGTGAGGGGGCTTGTAATTAAAATAAGGTAATTTGAACATGTACATCTTATGTCTTTTCAAAAACATTGAAATGGAACAAAACTGGTTTTTCACAAGGGCTCAGAAGATAGGAAAGGAGATGACAGTAAATGAGAGGGAACAAGATTTTGGAAGATGGAAAAGAGGTGCAGGTTGTGAACAATTTAGCAAATTGCAGAAAGCAGAAAACTTAGGCTGCAGAAGAATGTCAGTATCAACAGTCATTTTGTGGTACAGACCCTAGAAAGCCCTAGGTATTAGAGGTTCTCGAATGTTGAGAAAAGAGGAGGATTAGTTCAAAGGTTATATAAGGAACAATTAAACTCCCACATCCTTTCTCAGCAGAACTTTGGAGGTTTATTTTCTGGAGAAATGAAATCAGGCAGGACCTGTACTTGGGGATGTAGACTTAGCTGAGAGGTGACATTCTCAAAATAGGGATTTAGTGAAGGTTTTCATTCATTTCTCAATTCCCAGATATAGGTAGTCAGACTTAATCTCTTCAGAGAGGAGACTGCAGGATGTATCACTGAGAAACTGACCTATAGACATTTGAATGTCCCTTTCCCCAATTAAAAAAAAAATTGGCATGGCATTTTCTCTTGTTACAGTGAAACCTAGCAATTAAAATGCTCTACTGTTCGTACAATGTGTCTGTATGTGTCTTAGTCTTAAATATGAAAGAATAGGCAAAGATCACCTGATATTTGAGAAAAACTTCTAACATGAATAACAGAAACTAAAAGAAACAATAGAAGGAACCCTACCCCCCAAAAAAGAGAGAGAATGGAGAGGGGAGAGGGATTGAGGGAAAGGGAAAGCATACAAGCACAAGAGAAACAATGTAGGAGGGAAAAAAAAATTTGCAAAAAACTCAGATCAAATAAGTTATTACCTTAGTGAAACAAGAATAAGGTCCTATTTGAAAAAGGAATAGTCAGCAAGAAATAATTTTTGGACACTTAAAAATACAGTAATGAAAGTAGGCTGGATGCAGTGGCTCTTGCCTGTAATCCCAGCACTTTGTGAGGCCGAGGCAGGTGGATCATCTTGAGGCCAGGAGTTTGAGACCAGCCTGACCAACATGGTGAAACCCTGTCTTCACTAAAAATACAACAAATTAACCAGGCATGGTGGCGCATGCTTGTAATCCCAGCTACTTGGGAGGGTGAGGCATGATAATTGCCTGAGTTTGAGAGGTGGAGGTTGCAGTGAGCCAAGATCATGCCACTGTACTCCAGCCTGGGCAACAGAGCAAGACTCTATTTCATATATATATACACACACACACACACACATATATAATATCGAAAATAAAGTAGAATGAAAACAAGTAGAAAATAGAAGAGGAAAGAAATAAATCAGAGGATCAATTTAAATAGATCAATATTGATTTAAATTTAAAAGATATTTACATTTAAGAATATTAATTTAATTTTTAAAAATGATTTTCTTTTCTCCAATTTCTCTGGTTTCTTCCCTTCAGATTTTTGGATCTCCTCGTAGTCAGATTTTGGCTTATGAAGTGAAAAAATCATCAAAGAAATGATACTGCTTCCCAGAACTTAAGTACACATGTGCTTATATTGAAAACCCTATCAATTTTCAATACACTGAATGAAAAAAGAAACACGTCACCATAAAATTTCAGAACACCATAAAATTTTGGAATGAGAGTATAAAAGCTTCCAGAGAGAATTAAGAGGTTATATACAAAAAGCATTTGATTTCTCAAAAGCAATATTGGAAGCTAGAAGAAAGTGGAGGAATTATCTTACATTCTGAGAGGAAAGGATTTTCAAGCTATAATTCTATACCCAGTCAAAACTAACAATTAATTTTGAGAGTGGGGGCCGGGGGCAGTGGCTCCTACCTATACCCAGTGCTTTGAGAGGCCAAGATGGGAGGATTGCTTGAGCCCAGGAGTTTGAGGTTACAGTGAGTTATAATGACACCACTGTACACTGGCTTGGGTGACAGAGTGAGACTCTGTCTCTTCAAAAAAATGAAAAATGTAGGGGGAGAGACATTTTCAGATACACAGTATCTCAAAAGATTTATCTCCCACCTGTGCTATCTCAGAAAACTTGGTAGTTTGATATACCTAAATGAGGTAGAAAAGGAAGAGGGGCTGGGCATGGTGGCTCACACCTGTAATCCAAGCACTTTGGGAGGCTGAGGTGGGAGGATGACTTGGGTCCATGAAGAGTTTGAGGCTGGCCTGGGCAATGGGGCGAAACCCTGTCCCTACAAAAAATACAAAAAAATTAACCAGGCATAGTGCTAAAAGTTGAAAGTGATTACCATTGGGAAGCAGAGGTCAAAGGTAAGATAGGGGATTGCTGCTTTTTTGATATAAACCTTATAGTATTGAGTTTGACTTGTGAAACTATCAATCTATTAGCTTTAATCAAATGTAAAATTAAGGCGGTCACTGTGTGCCTATAGTCTCAGCTACCAGGGAGGCAGAGGTAGGAGGATCACTTGAGCCCAACTTCAAGGCCAGCCTGTGCAACATAGCAGGACCCTGTCTCTTAAAAAATAAATAAAATAAAATTAAGTTAAATTATAAATGATCATTATGCCTTCCTTCTCCCCAAAAACATATGAAGTAAAGCGTTATTACCATACATGGAAATAAGGCCTGTAGAATTAGGGGACCAAAGGTTTTTAGAATGAGTTATTAGAGAATCTGAGACTCCAGCTCTGGCTTTGACTCTCTGACTCTCACCATTGCCCTTTCTGCTCTAGAGAAGGCAGAAACCTCCTTTGGAGTGTTTGCTGGTGATGTTCACATGAGTAAACCTGTGGTCCCAGCAGCAGCCTCTCATTTTGTGTGTGTGTGTGTGTGTGTGTGTGTGTGTGTGTGTGTGTGTGTGTTTTGAGATGGAGTCTTGCTCTGTTGCCCAGGCTGGAGTGCAGTGGTGCTATCTCAGCTCACTGCAACCTCCACTTCCTGGGTTCAGGCAATTCTCCTGCCTCAGCCTCTCGAGTAGCTGGAATTACAGATGCCTGCCACTACACCTGGCTAATTTTTGTATTTTTAGTAGAGACTGGGTTTCTCCAAGTTGGCCAGTCTAGTCCCGAACTCCTGACTCCAGGTGATCCACCCTCCTTGACCTCCCAAAGTGCTGGGATTACAGGTGTGAGCCACCATGCCTGGCCTCATTGTCTTTTATATTGACTGTTACAACCTCTGCATTTGGGACACTGCAAAGTATCTGACATAGCCAGTAAGAGTCCTAATGACCCCAGTTCCTGGCCGGGCATGGTGGCTCACACCTGTAATCCCAGCACTTTGGGAGGCCGAGGTGGGCAGATCATGAGGTCAGGAGATCGATACCATCCTGGCTAACATGGTGAAACCCCATCTCTACTAAAAATACAAAAAATTAGCCGGGCGTGGTGGCGGGCGCCTGTAGTCCCAGCTACTTAAGAAGCTGAGGCAGGAGAATGGCTTGAACCAGGGAGGCGGAGGTTGCAGTAAGCCGAGATCGTGCCACTGCACTCCAGCCTGGTGACAGAGAGAGACTCTGTCTCAAAAAAAAAATAATAGGCCGGGCGCAGTGGCTCAAGCCTGTAATCCCAGCACTTTGGGAGGCCGAGACGGGCGGATCACGAGGTCAGGAGATCGAGACCATCTTGGCTAACACGGTGAAACCCCGTCTCTACTAAAAAATACAAAAAACTAGCCGGGCGAGGTGGCGGGCGCCTGTAGTCCCGGCTACTTGGGAGGCTGAGGCAGGAGAATGGTTAAACCCGGGAGGCGGAGCTTGCAGTGAGCTGAGATCTGGCCACTGCACTCCAGCCTGGGCGACAGAGCGAGACTCCGTCTCAAAAAAATAAATAAAATAAAATTATAATTTTTTAGTAATGATAATTTCCACCTCCTGGGTTCACGCCATTCTCCTGCCTCAGCCTCCCGAGTAGCTGGGACTACAGGCGCCTGCCACCATGCCCGGCTAATTGTTTGTATTTTTAGTAGAGACGGGGTTTCACCGTGGTCTCGATCTCCTGATCTTGTGATCTGCCCGCTTTGGCCTCCCAAAGTGCTGGGATTACAGGCATGAGCCACCGCGCCCAGCCAATAAAATTATAATTTTAACAGGTGAATCTGATATGCTGCACTTCTTGACCTGTGATTAACCCAACAGTATTGCTTCAAAAATCTATGTACTGGGCATAGTCACTGCCTGTAGTCTCAACTACTCAGGAGTTTGAGGTGGGACAATTGTTTGAGCCCAGGAGTTTGAGACCAGCCTGGGCCACATAGTGAGACCCTATCTCTTGGGGGGGGGGAAAAATATATATATACACACACACACACACACAGACACACACACACACACACACACACCCACCCTGGTCTTTGTGCTACTCTCTCCCTCGTTCTGTGTTCCAGCTGTCCTCATCATCTCTCAGCTCCTCTGAGAGCCTGTGAAGCTATTTTCTGCTTCAATACCTTTGTTCATGCTGTTCTTTTTTCTAAAATATTTGCCTGTTCCTCTCTCCATCATGGCTAACTACTTCTCTGTTATGGCTTGTTTAAATGTCACTGCCTTGGAATGCCCTTTCTTGACTTGCCATCCTCAAGCAAATCTCTTTTTGCTTCTTTATAAGCTTCTGTTACATGTTGTAATTATACGATGTATTAGTCTGTCCCACTTGCCCTTCATCTCTTTCCTCCTCTAGAGTGTAAACTCTGAGGACAGGGGCAGTGGCTGAGTAATGCATAATTGCATTCTCAGTGCCTAACACAATGTCTAGGGCCTGACACGTGGTAGGAACTCATAACAAATATTTGTTAAAAGCCTGAATGAATGAAGTAGACCCTTACATTGTTTTTCAGAGTTTCTTCCTAGGAAGCATCCCATGAAAACCAGGCAAAAGCTGCATTCTATTGGTATTCATAAGATCAGACCCACGCAGATTCAAGGGGAGGAGAAATAGTATCTGCCTCTTGATGGAGTTGTGGCAAGATCACATTGTGGTAGAGCATGTGGGGTGGGAGATTGTCTCAGTCCATTTGTGTTGCTATAGAGGAGTACCTAAGGCTGTAATTTATAAAGAAAAGAGGCTTCTTTGGTTCATGGTCCTACAGGCTATATGGGAAGCATGGCATCAGCATGTGCTTCTGGTGAGGGCTTCAGGCTGCTTCCATTCATGGCAGAAGGGGAAGGGGAGCCAGTGAAATTACATGGTGAGAGAGGAAGGTGAGGGAGGTGCCAGATTTTTTTTTTTTTTTTTTTTTTTTTTGAGACAGTCTCACTCTGTCGCCCAGGCTGGAGTGCAGTGGCGCAATCTCAGCTCACTGCAACCTCTGCCTCCCAGGTTCAAGCAATTCTCCTGCCTCAGCCTCCTAGTATCTGGGACTACAGGCACATACCACCACACCCAGCTAATTTTTGTATTTTTTAGCAGAGATGGGGTTTCACCATGTTGGCCTGGCTGTTCTCAAACGCCTGACCTTGTGGTCCACCCGCCTCAGCCTCCCAAAGTACTGGGATTATAGGCGTCAGCCACTACGCCTGGCCCACATTCATTTTAAGAGCCAGCACTGGAGGGAACAAACAGAGCAAGGAGTTTCCCCCCACCACCACTTCATGCCCCCTCCCCACATTAATCTATTTATGAGGGATCTGCCTCCGTGACCCACATACCTCCCACTAGGCCCCACCTCCAACACTGGGAATCTGATTTTTTTAAAAAAAATTTAATATTAAAATACTTTAATTTTAATTAATTTTTAATTTTTAATGTTTTTAAATATTTTAAAATTTCTTTTATTTCACTTAGGATAGGGGATCAAATTGCAACATGAGCTTTGGAAGGTCAGATTTCCAAATTATAGCAGAGATGTTATTGTGACCATCTTTGGAAAATACAATCTGTCACAAGAGATTATTCCTACCTGGGTGCTGCATATCTTCCCTGGGAAATTGATTCAGCCCAGTTATAGGCCTGTATACTACTCTCTAATATCCCTGGATAGTCACCACTAGGGTGTAAAAGTCAGGAGTTCAGAGCTTGGTTCTGTCACTTACTAGTGATAGAAAAAGAAAACCTGTTTAAAAATGTAGTTTCTTCATTCTTTCAACAAGTACTAGTATGTGTCAAGACCTGGACACTGTGTTAGACACTGAGAATGCAGTAGTGAACCAGATTGCCATTGCTCCTGCCTGCAAGGCAGTAAGTGGAATCATTGACAGTCCCCACTCCTTTTTCTTTTTGAATAGACATTTGCTATTGAGTTTTGACATACGCTGAAATGACTGATTTCAAATCTTCTACTTCTGTAATTGACCCTTATATGAATGGCAAATGCTTCCTGTTTTATGTTAAAAAGCTACGGTATCTGCGTTTGTGTTAAAAAACACTCAAGGTCATATCGGGTATTTCAAAAAAGTAATTGGTATTCTTGAGCCCAAGACCAAGGTTGTACAGTATAAAAGACACTTCTGAGTTACTGTTTTTCCCTGATCCTCTTGAGAGACAGAAGTATTTATTTCTGCATGTTAGGAGTGTACCTTCCCAAGAACTAATGGGCAATCATAATCTACCATGTCATGCATTAACCCCCACCCCCTGAAACAGTATCTTTTAACTGTTAATAATATAGAATCTTTTTCTGTTGGATTTAGAAATCTATGAATTGGAATAATAAAAAGAGCAAATAGCTTCTAACAGTCAGGTAATCCGGATTCTGGACGAGCTGCATGAGGGGAAGGGGTGTGGAAATTGGGATGGGGGAGATTATTTACTACTCAGTTACTTTTTAAAAAGTATGTAGAGGCTGGGTGTGGTGGTTTACACCCATAATCCCATCTCTTTGGAAGGCCAAGGTGAGAGGATCATTTGAGACCAGCGTGAACAACATGATAATGTCTCTACAAAAAAATTTAAATATTAGCTGGGTGTGGTGGTGCACACATGTCATTTTAGCTACTTGGTAGGCTGAGGTGGGAGGATTGCTTGAGCCCAGGAGTTCAAAGTTATAGTGAGCTGTGATTGTGCCACTGCAAGTATGTAGAATCAGTGGTCTTGCAAGTGCCTTACAGCTACAAATTTTCGGTTACTACATGCTCTTGTCTACTACAAGCTCCCATAGCAATCTGCATTTAAAAAAATCATTTATTAGTATACTTGAAATTATTTGATTCATATGTGTCTTTCCCACTAGATAGTAAACTCCATGAAGGTAGGAATAATGTCTCTTTTGCTCATTGCTGCTTCTGTAAGATTGAGAAGGCACATAGAAAGTGCATAATAAATATTTTTGGATGAATGAATGAGGGGTTTTCTAACATGCAGGCATTCTTTAAAGTACCAGAGGTCCATTGACTCATTCGTAGACAACACAACAGACGTTTACTGCTAGGCACCTCATTAGAAGTGAATTGCCCATGATCTCTGCCCTAGAGACACTCAAAATCTATGAGAAGAGGTGGACATGGAAAAAAATATATATATTAGAAGTTTAACATGAAGTTCTGTGGAAACCTAGAGAAGGAGGTGAGGAATCTACATTTAAAAGTAAACTTTAATTGGGCTTAGTTTAAAGTATAATTATTCGAAATGTAACAGCATTCAGTTCCAGCAATAATTTAACAGTAGAAAATTACTTAAACTTGATTCTATCATAGTGTAGGGATGGAGGGGTATTAGTCCTAAGGATATTCATTTAGAGTTAAGTGTTGTTAGCAATCTCAGTTTATCAGGCACTTCCTCAACAATTTCTCTCATTTAATTATTTTGACAATCCAGTAAGGTAAGTGGTTTTATTCTCCATTTTACAAGTGGAGAAAGTGAAACCAGAGAGGTTAAGTAACTTTCTTGAGGTAACACAGCTAATAAAGGACAGAGCCAGGATACATTTAGGTCTTTTGACTACAAGCCTTTTATATTATATTACAAGTTCATTTTATAGAGCTCCCAGATGTTCCCCCAAAGAGCCAGAAATCTTAATGCCTTTCAGGAGTTTTCTAAGATGATTCTGATTCTTTTTTTTTTTTTTTTTAAAGACAGAGTCTCGCTGTGTCACCAGGGTGGAGTGCAGTGGCGTGATCTCGGCTCACTGTAACCTCTGCCTCCTGGGTTCAAGTGATTCTCCTGCCTCGGGCTCCTGAGTAGCTGGGATTACAGGCACACGCCACCATACCCACCTAATTTTTGTATTTTTCGTAGAGATGGGGTTTCTCCATGTTGGCCTGGATGGTCTTGATCTCCTGACCTTGTGATCTGCCCACCTTGGCCTCCCAAAGTGCTGAGATTACAGGCGTGAGCCTGGCCAGAAGATTCTGATTCTTAAGACCCTTCAGACTCAGCCACAATGTTACCTCTTTCATGATACTTGTCCTGTGAGAAGTGTTTCCTCAACCTCATTCTTTCTATGACATTTCTATTCTTCTTGATTAGTGCCAGTTCAATTGAGCGCCTATGTTAGGTTATGGGATTTTATAATTTATATGTTATGAATGATTATAGTTTTTTTAATATCTCCCCTGGAATTTTTGTTGTTGTTGTTAATGAGATAGATTGGTAATGGTACTTTTTCTTTTCCTTTTAAAATTAATAGATAGTTGGTGTTTTTTTTTTTTTTTTTTTTTTTTTGGAGACAGAGTTTTGCTCTTGTTATCCCAGCTAGAGTGCAATGGCACAATCTCGGCTCACTGCAACCTCTGCCTCCTGTGTTCAAGTGCTTCTTCTGCCTCAGCCTCCGGAGTAGCTTAGATTACAGGCATCTGCCACCACACCCGACTGATTTTGTATTTTTGGCAGAGATGGAGCTTCACCGTATTGGTCAGGCTGGTCTTGAACTCACGACCTCAGGTGATCTGACTGCCTTGGCCTCCTAAAGTGCTGGGCTTACAGGCATGAGCCACTGTGCCTGGCCGTTTCATTTGTTTATAAGAACTTACATGTTAATTGTCGATGTTGTATTATCCCTTCCTGGAGTGAATATCTTAATGAGGGAATCTTAGGCACTATAAATGGGCCAGAGGGAGCTATTTTGGGGCAGAGCAAATTATAGCACCTCTATTACTCCTTGAGGTGGTTATGGGGAGCTATTGATAGGTTAAGTACCTTTCCTTTCCATTGCTTTAAAAGGACACTGTTCTGTTCCCACTGGTCCATAGGTAGGTGTAGATTAAGCTTTGGGGGCTTGTGTTAATCTTTCTTTGATAAGGATCTTGGCCTTCCTGGACTCTTGTGAAGATCAAATGTAGTAGTGTACAAGTTACGGATGGATGGATGAATGGATGGCAGGATCTCATTCTGTCACACAGGCTGGAATGCAGTACTGTGATCATGGCTCACTGTAGCCTCAACCTCCTGGGCTCAGGTGATCCTCCTACCTCACCCTTCTGAGTAGCTGGGACTACAGGTGCACACAACCACACTCGGTTAATTTGTTGTGTTTTTTGTATAGACAGGGGTCTTGCCGTGTTGCTCAGGCTGGTCTTGGACTCCTGGACTCAAGTGATCCACCTGCTTTGGCCTCCCAAGTGTTGGGATTACAGATGTGAGCCACTGCACCTCACAAGGAGGTTATTTTGGACATACAAATAAAGTGTTGTGCAGACAGAAGTATGGGATTGTTTTTTTCTCCCCTAGAGAAATAATTAACTGTTCTTTCTAAACTAGTTAAAGCACAGTTTCCCCCAAACACTATGTATGCCCTTTCTTGCTTTTGACAACATAGAAATTCAATTAGAATTTCTCAATCAAGCACCAGATTCAGTTTTATTTTTTTCTCAAAAGCAGTTGTATTATGCCAGGTGCATTAATATATTTCATTTAACTATCATAACAACTCCTTCTGTTTATTTTGTTTTATTTATTTTTTGAGAGAGGGTCTCACTCTGTTGCTCAGGCTGGAGTACAGTGACATGCTCACTACCTTCTTTTTATTTTGTTTTATTTATTTTTTGAGAGAGGGTCTCACTCTGTTGCCCAGGCTGGAATACAGTGGTGTGATCATGGCTGACTGCAGCCTCAGCCTCCCGAGTAACTGGGACTACAGGCATGTACCATAACGCTGGGCTAAATTTTGTATTTTTTGTAGAGACAGGGTTTTGCCATGTTGCACAGGCTGGTCTCAAATTCCTGGGCTCAAGCAATCTGCCCACCTCGGCCTCCCTAAGTGTTAGGACTATAGATATGAGCCACCATGCCTGGCCACTGCCTCCATTTTAAAGATGAGTAAACCTAGGGCCAGAAAGTTCAAATACATAGCCAAAATAGTAAGTGGTAGAGTACAGATTTGAATTCACATATTCTGGATTTGTTTCTTGTTATATTAGACAGGCAGAATTAAGCTGTGGTAACTTATTGGCCCCAAGATTTCAGTGGTTTAATATAAGAACGATTTGTTGAATTCTTTCTTATGAATTCCAGTGCGGGTCAGGTGACTCTGGAGGGCCATTGCCCTCTAGGATGTGATGACTAGTGTATTTAGGCTGCTTTAGTCTTATGATGCTGCCACTTCAACATGAGGTTTCCAGGGTGTCTTTGTAGACGAGAGAGAGCAGAAGAATCATATATTAGCTTTTAAATTCTTTTACCTTGGTGGGGCGTGGTGGTGCACGCCTGTAATCCCAGCATTTTGGGAGGCCGAGACGGGTGGATCACCAGGTCAGGAGATTGAGACCATCCTGGCTAACATGGTGACACCCCATCTCTACTAAAAATAAAAATAAAAAAAAGCCGGGCATGGTGGTGGGCGCCTGTAGTCCCAGCTACTTGGGAGGCTGAGGCAGGAGAATGGCGTGAACCCGGGCGGCAGAGCTTGCAGTGAGCCAAGATCACACCACTGCACTCCAGCCTGAGCGACAGAGCGAGACTCCGTCTCAAAAAAATTAAAAATTAAAAACAAAAAACCCCCCCAAAAAACCCAAAAAAACAAAAAACAAAAAAAACCCCCAACTTTTACCTGGAAGTGAAACATGTCATTTCTGTTCATAGAACATTGGCCAAAACCGGTCACATGGTGCTAACTACAAGAGAGAAACCGTGGAACTGGAAACTGTTGAGGAGCTTATGGATAGTCAGTGATACTGAATATCTGCCAGACTACTTTACAGCAGATGTTTCCCTAGGGCAATATCTTTACGTAGTGCATGTTTCCTTCCAGCTTTACACTGGGACGAGTTTACTAGCATGTCTGGACCATGTTTTATACTGAATGCCTTGAGGTCAGGGATTAAATTAGTAAATGGGCATATTTTTCAGTTCAATTCAACTAAACGTTATTGAACACCTGCAATTCCAGGCCTTGTTTTCTTTCCAATGTCTATAGCCTCTTTGTTTCTATCTGTCTAGCTAGCTAGCTAGCTATATTATATTTATGTAAATAATAATAACTAGCTAGTACTAGATTTTAACTTTCTAGTATAGGATAGTGCAGTATAGAATAGTGGTTAAAAGCACAGATTTTAAGGGTCAGAATTCTGGGTCTGCCAATTCCTAGCTCTCTGACCCTGGGCAAGATTTTTTTTTTTCTTTTTTAATAAAATAGCTTTATTGAGATGTAATTCATATATTGTAAAATCCACCCTTATCCACCTTTGAAAGTACACAATTCAGAGGTTTCTACTATACTAGAAATATTTGCACAGACTTGTGCAAATATCACATCCATCTAATTTTAGAACATTTTCATTACCCTCAAAATAAACTTTGTACCTATTAGCAGTCACTTCTCATTCTGTCTTCTTCCTAGGCCCTGGCAACCAATAATCTACATTCTTTCTCTATGGATTTGCCTATTTTGGACTTGGGAAAGCTACTTAACCTTTCTGTGCCCCAGTTTTCTCATAAAAAATGTAGGTATAATTATACCTTCTCATCAGGTAGTTATTAGTGTGATATGGGAGCAGGGAAAGAGTTAAAGGGCTTAGAACTGTGCCTAACACAAAGTAAATTATATGTGTTTGTTGTTATGTGCTTATTATGTTCAATATTATTGTGATCATTTTTTCATTCCTTATATATACCTAGCATAGAACTGGACACATGGTAGGCACATTTATCCAGTTTCCTAAGGGCTCTACTATGTGCCAGGTACTGTTTTAGGGAATCTCAAGTATGGATTAAAATACTTCCACTGTTTGCAAGCTGTTCGCAATCTCATGACAGAGACAGATAAAGAGTATGTAAATAGGCCAGGCCTGGTGGCTCAAGCCTGTAATCCCAGCACTTTGGGAGGCCGAGACGGGCGGATCACAAGGTCAGGAGATCAAGACTATCCTGGCTAACACGGTGAAACCCCGTCTCTACTAAAAAATACAAAAAACTAGCCGGGCGAGGTGGCGGGCGCCTGTAGTCCCAGCTACTTGGGAGGCTGAGGCAGGAGAATGGCGTGAACCCGGGAGGCGGAGCTTGCAGTGAGCCGAGATCTGGCCACTGTACTCCAGCCTGGGCGACAGAGCAAGACTCCGTCTCAAAAAAAAAAAAAAAAAGAGTATGTAAATATACTAATAGATAGCTAGATCATACTTTATATTAGGATTAATGCTGCAGTAGAAATAAATACACTGTGACATGGAAGCAAGAAGGAAAGAGGAGTACACAGAGTGACTGAAATGTGCTTCTCATGTATCTTATTTGATTCTCAGGCTAATCCTGTGAAGTGGGGATCCTTAGTCACATTATTACAGATGAGGAAACTAAGACTCAGAGATGTTAAATAACTTGCACAACATCATCTAGATAATAAATAGTTGAGCTTAGATTGAACCTGAATCTGATGAAATGCAAAACCTGCATTTTTACTCTTTCTGATGCTCACAAAAAGAATTTGCTGCTATTTCTCTGAAATTTGCAAATAAGTTCTACAAAGCAAAAACTGTTTTTGGCTAAAAGAGCTTAAGATTCATTACATATTCTGAAAAATTCAGCCGGGCGCGGTGGCTCATGCCTGTAATCCCAGCACTTTGGGAGGCCGAGGCGGGCAGATCACAAGGTCAGGAGATGGAGACCATCCTGGCTAACACAGGTGAAACCCCGTCTCTACTGAAAATATAAAAAATTAGCCAGGCGTAGTGTTGGGCACCTGTAGTCCCAGCTACTCTGGAGACTGAGGCAGGAGAATGGTGGGAACCTGGGAGGCAGAGCTTGCAGTGAGCCGAGATTGCACCACTGCACTCCAGCCTGGGCAACAGAGCTAGACTCTGTCTCAAAAAAAAAGAAAAAAGAAAAAAGAAAAATTCAATGCTGCCGGAGCTTATTGCTTCCTTTACCTGAGGGAGGAAAAAAAAAAACAAAACCTGACAATTGAGAAGGCCCAAGATGTGGCCTTGGCTCTGGGCTGGATGGGCTCTGCACCATTTGGCTTTATCCATTGTCTGTGTCTCCAGGCTCCTGACTGGTACCTTTCCTTTTCTGGGCCACGAGGCTCCTTTTGTGGGAAAGGACCTTGGGACCTGAATGGAGGGTTTGTGCAGAGCTTCCTGTGAATGAGAAGTGTTCCTGTGATTAGCCATGACCTCCTAGCAACAGATGCATTCATCATCTGGCTTCAACTTTTCCATCCCCTCTTTGAAGTTCCGTTGGATCTGGTGGTCACAGAGCAGCTTCCATTGAATTCAGCAGCTTGTTTCTGATTACATTAGGCATTATCTGTACCCTCTTTTGGCTCACCTCATGAACAGGCTAGTACTGTGGTTATTTTCCACAGAATATCAAAGCTGGGACAGCCTCTAATGCCTGCTCATTTTACAGAGGAAGAAAGCTTAGGCCCAGTAAGTGAAAGTATTAGTTTAGTGCAAAAGTAATGGCAAAAACTGCAGTTACTTTTGCACTAACCTAATACTTACCCAGATTCCGCATATTCTGTGGCAGAGGTGAGACTAGGACTTTGATGCCTTGACTCCAGGCCAGTTTTTCTCCCTATGAGGCTCTGCTACCTCCTAATTTTCTAGTCACATAAGATCATATGTTCTGTAGAGGACAGAGATTATGCCTTATCTCTTATCCCTCAAAGGTATGCCTTATAACCTCTCAGGTTTATTAAATTAGTGGTTATTATCAGGTTTTACATAATGGGGATGTGTTGCCTAGTTGAAAGAGCTAGGTAGGCTTGGATGGGGGATCTTGGCTGTGAATAGATGGAGCCAAAGTTCCAACTTGGGTATTCTGAATCTGAGTTGTCTATCTTCTTTCTAGTACACTGTGAGTGGATAGGTATGATTTTCAGTTTTCACGGGGGAGAAACAGACGGAGCAGAGCTCTGGAGGCAGTGAGTGTTAGCTGCACCTGGAGAGAAGCAACTAGACTAATGTGGCCAGAGCACAAGTTGAATTAAGTGAATGGGGTTAAAGGGAAAGCAGTGAGAAATGCTGGAGGAAAAAGGTGAAAAGGGGATCTCTGTACTATGGGCTTTTTAGGGAAAGCCTCCCAGAGTTGGGAGCTTTGAACTAGCCCTGAAGGATGGCTAGGATTTGAATTTACATAGATGGCATAAAATTTGTGGAGGGAAAGTGAACACACACTTCTCTTTCTGTTTACACAAAGTTTAGAAGGCCAAGCACCTGTTCAGTTTGCCTAGAACATTGTTAAGTGCTGGAGAGTGGAGGCTGATAGGTCTTAAAAGCCTAGAATTCTAGATTTGGGGATGTAATTTTTGTTTCCATTAATACCACTGATCCCTCTATAAAGGTAGCTGTGGCAACCCTGTACAGCAGTTGGGTATAGAACTCTCTACCTTTTTACCCTTTACAAATTGGAGCTTTGTGGTGGATATTTCACTTTGATGTACTTAATATGTGGAACTTTGGCTATTCTTGAGCAGCTTCAAAGGTCCATGACATGTCATAATTTCCCATTTTTCTGAGGTGAACATTTGAAAAACATTCAACAAGGCAGTGGTGGATGGGAATTATTTACTTAGCAGGATTTACTTAGTGACTCCCACTTAATAGTCAGCAGGATTTCTAACTGTGGGAATTCTTAAGCCATCCTTGGAGATTTGTTAACAGATGATAAGGTTTTTAACCGACTCCCTTCCTAACACACTTCATACTCGAGTTCACAATCAGCCTTGTCCTAAGTTCTGATCCAGCTCTGCTCCTTGACTTGCCTGTGTGATCGTGGATAAACTTCTTTCCCTCTCTGGTCCTTAGTTACTGCATCTGTAATAACATTGATGCTGTACTGGTGTATTAGCTCATTCTCACACTGCCAATAAAGACATACCTGAAACTGAGTAATTTATAAAGGAAAGAGGTTTAATAGATTCACAGTTCCACATGACTGATGAGGCCTCACAGTCATGGCAGAAGGCGAAGGAGGAGCAAAGTCACGTCTTACATGGCAGCAGGCAAGAGAGGGTGTGCAGGGGAACTGCCCTTTATAAAACTATCAGATCTCGTGAGACTTATTCATTATCACAAGAACAGCATGGGAAAACCCGCCCCCATGATTCAGTTACGTCCCACTGGGTCCCTCCCACGACACGTGGGGATTATGGGAGCTACAATTCAAGATGAGATTTGGGTGGGGACATAGCAAAACAATATCAACAGGATAATGTCTAAATGTTCTTTGGGTTCTAATATTTTAGGACTCTGATATCAGAAATGTAGGTATTTGTCCCCTCCAAATCTCATGTTGAAATGTAATCCCCAGTGTTGGAGGTGAGGCCTGGTGGAAGGTATTTGGATCATAGGTCCCTCATGAATGGCTTAGTGCTATCCTCTTGGTGATGAATGAATCTGTGGGAGATCTGGATGTTTACAAGTGTGTAGTGCTGCCCCACTGTCTTGCTTCTGCTCTTACCATGTGACATGCTGTTTCCCTGTCACTTTCCTCCATGATTGTAAGCTTCCTGAGGCCTCATCAGAAGTAGATGGCAGCACCATGCTTCCTGTATAGCCTGCAGAACGGTGAGCCAATTAAACCTCTTTTCTTTATAAATTACCCAACTGCAGGTATTTTTTTTTATAGTAATACAAGAATGGCCTAATACAGACTCTGTATATGGGACACAGATGAGCCTTTTCTTTGACACTCTTCATGTACACAGATCATAATGCAATAAAACATAATGATCAGTGACTACACACATACTGGGTTATTCAACATATACACACAAACTAGTTCCCATTGGTGATCATGTTACACTGGCTTTTTGAGTATTTTTCTTCTGTCTTACCCTTTTTTGGTTGTCTTTTTTTATGTCCTCTGCTGCCAGGAGGCTGTACATCCTGTCATCCTATAGAGCAGGCTGCAGACTGAGAGGACTACTGTGGTCTAGTACTATTAGGGCATGCGCGCACGCACACACACACCCCCCTAGTACTCTCAGGGGAAATACACCCATATACGCACATACCCCTAAACACCCACACACCCCTACCCACCTCTGGTATTCTCAGGGCGACACGCACACACACACCTACAGGGCTAGAAGTAGGAGACATAGCAATTTTGTTCTGACTTGGTGGAAAAACCCCAGGCCTCACCTTTCTGTGAGTTGCAAATGCATAGCTTGCATTTATTTCCATTTGTATTTTACTGTGTATTAAAGATGTTTGAAGGGAGGCTACAAATGCGAAAGAGAACTATGTTGTTTAAGACAACTGTCTTTGAATATTTTTTCCTTTTTTATTAATTTGCTGCTTAATTTTGGATATGAGTAATAGTAATAAGCATTCTGAACATTTCATAGCACTTTAAACTTCAGAGCCTTTCCCCCACTTATTTAAAATATTTTAATAAACAACCTAGCGATGATGCTAGTTTTTATTGAGTACTTACTGTGTGCTAGACATTGTGCTAAATGGCTTTATTATTTCATTTAACTCTTACATCAGCTGTAAAAATGGTATTATCACCACTTAAGAGAGATGACACTAAGACCCAAAGAGGTTAAGTAACTATACCTGAGAGTACACAATTAATAATGTGACGGAGCTATGATTTGAATTGAATAGTGTCTGGCCTAACAGCTGATTGTATTATATCTGTGAAGTACAGTTGTCCCTCGGTATACCCAGGGGATTGATTCCAAGATCCCCTATGAATACCCAGATCTACACATACCCAGGTCCTGCGGTTAGCCCTGCAGGACCATGATTATGAAAGGTTGGCCCTTCATATTTGCTGGTTTCGCATCCTGTGATCCATATTTGGTCAGGGGGTCAGGGGGAGGCATATAAGTGGATCAGTACATTTCAAACCTGTGATATTATTCAGAGGTCAGTTGTTAATATTGCATGTTCATTTACAAATGAGTAAACTAGCAATAATAACATGGCATGTATATGGTAGATATTATCAGGACCTGAAATTTTCTTTTAACTTTTGTTTTAGGTTCAGGGTTACACACGTAGGTTTGTCATATAGGTAAACTCAGGTTTGTTGTACAGATTATTTCATCACCCAGTATTAAGCCCAGTATCCAATAGTTATTTTTTGGGGTCCTCTCCCTCCTCCCAGCTGCCCGTCTAGTAGGCCTCAGTGTCTATTATTCCCCTCTTTGTAGGACCTGAATTTTGATTATTTAATTTAGAATGGACTTTGTCCCAGATGGGTTATCTTTAACTGTCTTATTTTTATATCTTAATAAGATGAACCACTTCACATTGTTTTTGGATTAGTCTTGGATGGATCATAAATAAATTATAAAATGGTCTTACTGGGGAGGCAAAGAAAAATAAGATGTTGGGTCTGTTCCCAAGGACCTAACAATTGGTTGTCAGAAAAAGACTTGAACACAATTAGAAGTGCTCCCACTATATAGTTCGTGAGGAAAAAATAAAAGTCTCTCACTGAGTAGTTCAGACTATAAGTGACTTAGCCAGGAAATATCAGTGTGAGCTATGTTTGAATAGGGAGGGTTTTGTTGTGTGTGTGTTTTTGAGGGTTGTTAAGTATAATATATGATAATAAAAGATTTGCAACACTCTTATGTGTGATTTTTAAAAAACCAGAATCTTAGAGTCAAGTTTTTTTTGTTTGTTTGTTTTAGTAGGAACTTAACTCTGAAATGATTTTGTGAGTGGGGAAAGCAATATATGTGAATGACGCTTTTTATGAATTTGTCATTTAGCATATCTCTGTGGTTTTTTTTTTTTTTTTTTTTTTTTCGAGGTGGAGTCTCACTCTGTTGCCCAGGCTGGAGGGCAGTGGCGCGATCTCAGCTCACTGCAACCTCCGCCTCCTGGGTTCACGCCATTCTCCTGCCTCAGCCTCCCAAGTAGCTGGAACTACAGGCACCCGCCACCATGACCTGCTAATTTTTTTGTATTTTTAGTAGAGACGGGGTTTCACCATGTTAGTCAGGATGGTCTCAATCTCCTGACCTTGTGATCCGCTGGTCTCGGCCTCCCAAAGTGCTGGGATTACAGTCTTGAGCCACCGCGCCCGGCCCATATCTGTGTTTTCAATGCCTGATTTACTATTAGTACTTGTGTTTATTGATTGAGTGAATTTTGGGTCTGAGTCTGAAGGTGCAGAGTACTGTTTCATTATTATGTATGTGAATATATAATACATTAAATGTGTTATACATTATCATATTAACATAGTATGCTATAGAGGGCTAAAGATGGAAGACCTTGAAAGAATATCATGTCTATTCTCTGCTTCTAACTGATGGGGAAACTGAGGCCCAGAAAGTTGAAGTGACTTTCCTAGTAAGTTGTAGAGGAGGACCAGAATCTACTGCTCCTGGAAGCACTAATGATTTCCTGTAATAGATTTCTAATATTTTCACAAAGATTTCATGAGCACAGGCAAAACATACAGAGAAAATATTGTTGAAAGTATTTTGAATCACTGCCTTCTTTAAAGCTAAGGTGAGATATGGAGGGTTTTTTTTTTTTTTCTCTTTATTTCACATAAGTACCATGTGCTAACTGATTGCGCCACTGGAGCTCCTTTCTCCTTATTTCTATATATCTTGTATACCAAGGTTAGATTAGATCAGATTCAGTAGGTTGAACCTCATTTTTGATCAAAGTTTCTTCACAGCGCACATCTAGCAGAGCTTTTCCCCTCGAAGACCTGGTTGGAAGAAGTGGCCTTTGATTCTGATGTATAATTTACCTCTTCTTCTTGGTATTTAAGCCTTGTTGGTCTTGATAAATGCCTGTTTTCTATGCCCTGCCTGCAGTTAACATGGAGGTCCTGGTGTAGAACTTCTTAGGAAGTGGTGGGTGAGAGAGAGTGCATGTGAGAGTGGGCAAGTGGGTTAACCGGCCTATGCCTTTAACTTCTTTGGTTAACCCATTAACCTAGAGAGCTTGTATAGTCGTATTGAATCTATAAATCTCAGTTCCAAAAGGGGAAGCTGATGTGAAAAGGGTCCTTTGATCTTGATTCGGTCCAGAAAAGAATGGAAGTCAGTGTCTCAGTGAAGAAGGGATTAGAATCAGGCAGTCCTGAATTCAACTCCAGGTCAGTCATTTATCAGCCATGTAACAGTTTCCTTAGTCTGAGACTCAGTTTTCCCATCTATAAAATTGTGTTAATAACACCAAGTACTTCACAAAGAAGTTACATTCTTCTTCACATACCTGCTGGCTTGTTCTCTTTCCTCCTTTAGGTCTTTTCTTAGGTAGCACCTTCTCCGTGAGGCTTTCCTTGACTGTCCTCTTAAAAACTGTAACTTCTGTCCTGGTACTCTCCGTCCCTTTGGCCTGCTTTATTTTTCTCCTGTATCACTAATAGTCTTTACTTTTTGCTGTTTGCTAATTGTCCTCCTCCCCATTCATAATAATAACAACAAAATAAAATGATAATGATAATAGCTAGTTTTTATGTGTTGGGCATTGTCCTAAGCACTTTACATATGTTAGCTCTTATTTAATCCTCACAAAAGCCCTGTTAGATGGTACTATTATTATTGTCATTTTACAGATGAAGAAACTTCAGTTATAGAGAAGTTTAGTGATTTTCAAAGAACACATGGTGAGCAGTGGAGCCAGAATCTGAACCTGAGCTCTCTGTCTCCAGAGTCGTTGCTCTTTTTTTTTTTTCCTTTTTGCAAAACTCCATGACATTTAATTTCTACTTTTGAACTAATCCCAATGTTGCTGGCAAAATGTCCATGTTATGTGTATGCATAATATTTCTTTTTAAAAGATTTCTTCTAAAAAATGGGATACATGTGCAGAACGTGCAGGTTTGTTACATAGGTATACATGTGCCATGGTGGTTTGTTGCAACCGTACTCTAAGTTCCCTTCCCTCACCCCTTACCCCTCAACAAGCCCAGGTGTGTGTTGTTCCCCTCTCTGTGTCCATGTGTTCTTAGTGTTCAGCTCCCACTTATGAGTGAGAGCATGTGGTGTTGGATTTTCTGTTCCTGTGTTAGTTTGCTGAGGATGATGTCTCCCAGGTTCATCCATGTCTCTGCAAAGGAAATAATCTCATTTCTTTTTATGGCTGCATAGTATTCCATGGTATATATGTAACACATTTTCTTTATCCAGTCTATCATTGATGGGCATTTGGGTTGGTTCCATGTCTATTGTAAATAGTGTTGCAGTAAACATATATGTACATGTGTCTTTAGAGTAGAATGATTTATATTCCTTTGGGTATATACCCAGTAATGGGATTACTGGGTCAAATGGTATTTCTGGTTCTAGATCCTTGAGGAATCACCATACTGTCTTCCACAGTGGTTGCACTAATCTACATTCCCACCAACAGTGTAAAAGCTTTCCTGTTTCTTCACAGCCTCACCAGCATCTATTGTTTCCTGACTTTTTAATAATTGCCATTTTGACTGACATGAGATGGTATCTCATTGTGGTTTTGAGTTGCATTTCTCTGATGATCAGTGATGTTGAGCTTTTTTTCATGTTTGTTGGCCACATAAATGTCTTCTTTTGAGAAGCATCGGTTCTTATCCTTAGCCCACTTTTTGATGGGGTTGCTTTTTTTTTTTTTTTCCTTGTAAATATGTTTAAATTTGTTGTAAATTCTGGATATTAGACCTTTACCAGATTGGTAGATTGCAAAAGTTTTCTCCCATTCTGTAGGTTGCTTGTTCACTCTGATGATAGTTTCTTTTACTGTACAAAAGAAGCAAGTTTAATTAGATCCCATTTGTCAATTTTGGCTTTTGTTGCAATTGCTTTTGCCATTTTTGTCATGAAGTCTTTGCCCATGCCTATGTCCTGAATGGTATTATCTAGGTTTTCTTCTAGGGTTTTTATGATTTTGGGTTTTACGTTTAAGTCTTTAATCCATCTTGAGTTACTTTTTGTATAAGATGTAAGGAAGAGGTCCAGTTTCAGTTTTCTGCATATGGCCAGCCAGTTTTCCCAGCACCATTTACTGAATAGGAGATCCTTTCCCCAGTGCTTGTTTTTTTTAACTTTGTTGAAGATCAGATGTTTGTAGATGTGTGGTGTTATTTCTGAGGTCTCTGTTCTGCTCCATTGGTCTCTATGTTTTGGTAGCGGTACCATGCTGTTTTGGTTACTGTAGCCTTGTAGTTAAGTTTGAAGTCAGGTAGCATGATGCCTCCAGCTTTGTTCTTTTTGCTTAGGATTGTCTTGGTTATCCAGGGTCTTCTTTGATTCCATATGAAATTTAAAATATTTCTTTTCTAATTCTGTGAAGAATATCAGTGAATTATTTGGGAATAGCATTGAATCTATAAATTATTTTGACAGTATGGCCATTTTCATGATATTGATTCTTCCTATCCATGAGCATGGAGTGTTTTTCCATTTGTTTGTGTCCTCTCTTATTTCCTTGAGCAGTGGTTTGTAGTTATCCTTGAAGAGATCCTTCACATTCCTTGTTAGCTGTATTCCTAGGTATTTTATTCTCTTTGTAGTGATTGCGAATGGGAGTTAATTCATGATTTGGCTTTCTGCTTGCCTATTGTTGGTGTAGAGGAATGCTTGTGATTTTTGCTCATTGATTTTATATCCCGAGACTTTGCTGAAGTTGCTTATCAGTTCAAGAAGTTTTGGGGCTGAGATGATGAGGTTTTCTAAATATAAAATCATGCTGTCTTCAAACAGAGACAACTTGACTTCCTCTCTTCCTATTTGAATACCCTTTATTTCTTTCTCTTGTCTGATTGCCCTGGCCAGAACTTCCAATACTATGTTGAATAGGAGTGGTGAGAAAGGGCATCCTTGTCTTGTACTGGTTTTCAAAGGGAATGCGTCCAGCTTTTGCCCATTGAGTTTGATATTGGCTGTGGGTTTGTCACAAATATTTATTATTATTTTGAGATATGTTCCATCAATACCTAGTTTATTGAGAGTTTTTAACATGAAGGAATGTTGAATTTTATCAAAGGCCTTTTCTGCATCTATTGAAATAATCATGTGGTTTTCGTCTTTGGATGTTTATGTGATGGATTATGTTTGTTAATTTGCGTACGTTGAACCAGCCTTGCATCCCAGGGATGAAGCTGACCTGATCGTGGTGGGTAAGTTTTTTGATGTGTTGCTGGATTCAGTTTGCCAGTATTTTATTGAAGATTTTTGCAACGATGTTCATCAGGGGTATTTGGCTTGAATTTTTTTTGTTGTGTCTCTTCCCAGTTTTGGTATCAGGATGATGATGGCTTCATAAAATGAGTTAGGGAGGAGTCCCTCCTTTTCAGTTGTTTATAATAGTTTCAGAAGGAACAGTACCAGCTCCTCTTTGTACTTCTGGTAGAATTTGGCTGTAAATCCATCTGGTCCTGGACTCTTTTGGTTCGAAGGCTATTAATTACTGCCTCAATTTCAGACTTGTTATTGGTCTATTCAGGGATTTGAGTTCTTCCTGGTTTAGACTTGGGAGGGTGTATGTGTCCAGGAATTTATCCATTTCTTCTAGATTTTCTAGTTTATTTATGTAGAGGTGTTTATAGTACTCTCTGATGGTAGTTTGTGTTTCTGTGGGGTCAGTGGTGATATCCCCTTTATCGTTTTTTATTGTGTCTATTTGATTCTTCTCTCTTCTTCATTAGTCCAGCTAGCAGTCTGTCTGTTTTGTTAATTTTTTCAGAAAACCAGCTCCTGGATCTGTTTTTTTTTTTTTTTTGGAGGGTTTTTTGTGTCTTTATCTCCTGCAATTCTTCTCTGATTTTAGTTATTTCTCGTCTTCTGCTAGCTTTTGGATTAGTTTGCTGTTGCCTCTCTAGCTCTTTTAATTGTGATGTTAGGGTGTTGATTTGAGATCTTTTTAGCTTTCTGATGTGGGCATTTAGTGCTATAAATTTCCCTCTTAATACTGCTTTAGCTGTCTCCCAGAGATTCTGGTACATGGTCTCTTTGTTCTCATTGGTTTAAAAGAACTTCTTGATTCTGCCTTACTTTCATTATTTACCCAGGAGTCATTCAGGAGCAAGTTGTTCCATTTCCATGAAATTGTGTGGTTTTGAGTGAGTTTTTTAATCCTGAGTTCTATTTGATTGCACCGTGGTCTGAGAGACTGTTTGTTATGATTTCAGTTCTTTTGCTTTTGTTGAGGAGTGTTTTACTTCCAATTAGTGGTTGATTTTAGAATAAGTGCCATGTGGTACTGGGAAGAATGTATATTCTGTTGATTTGGAGTAGAGAGTTCTGTAGACGTCTGCCAGGTCCACTTGATCCAGAGCTAAGTTCAAGACCTGAATATCCTTGTTAATTTTCTGTCTCATTGATCTGTCTAATACTGACAGTGGGGTGTTTAAAGTATCCCACTATTATTGTGTGGGAGTCTGAGTCTCTTTGTAGGTCTCTAAGAACTTGTTTTATGAATTTGGGTGCTCTTGTATTGGATGCATATATATTCATAATAGCACTTCTTGTTGAATTGTTCCCTTTGCCATTATGTAATGTCTTTTTTTGTCTTTTTTGATCTTTGTTGGTTTAAAGGTTGTTTTGTCAGAGACTAGGATTGCAACCCCTGCTTTTTTTTTTTTTTTGCTTTCCATTTGCTTGGTAAATTTTCCTCCATCGCTTTATTTTGAGCCTGTGTGTGTCTTTGCACATAAGATGGGTCT
This sequence comes from Macaca fascicularis, assembly GCF_037993035.2. Taxonomy (NCBI): domain Eukaryota; kingdom Metazoa; phylum Chordata; class Mammalia; order Primates; family Cercopithecidae; genus Macaca; species Macaca fascicularis. The sequence goes on along the minus strand of NC_088388.1, from coordinate 72,331,592 downwards.
CCTGAATACAGCACACCGATGGGTCTTGACTCCTTAATCCAATTTGCCAGTCTGTGTCTTTTAATTGGGGCATTTAGCCCATTTACATTTAAGGTTAATATTGTTACGTGTGAATTTGATCCTGTCATCATGATGCTATTTGGTTGTTTTGCACGCTAGTTGATGCAGTTTTTTCATAGTGTCATTGGTCTTTATATTTTGGTGTGTTTTTACAGTGACTGGTATCAGTTTTTCCTTTCCATATTTAGTGCTTCTTTCAGCAGCTCTTGCAGTGCAGGCCTGGTGGTAATGAAATCCCTCAGCATTTGCTTGTCTGGAAAGGATTTTATTTCTTCTTAGCTTATGAAGCTTAGTTTGGCTGGATATGAAATTCCGGGTTGAGGCTGGGCGCAGTGGTTCACACCTGTAATCCCAGCACTTTGGGAGGCCGAGGTGGGCGGATCATGTGGTCAGGAGTTTGAGACCAGCCTGGATAACATGGTGAAACCTTGTCTTCTACTAAAAATACAAAAATTAGCTGGGCGTGCTGGCAGGCACCTGTAGTCCGAGCTACTCAGGAGGCTGAGGCAGGAGAATTGCTTGAACCCTGGAGGCAGAGGTTGCAGTGAGCTGGGATCGCACCACTGTATTCCAGCCTAGGCGAGACTCTGTATCAAAAGAAGAAAAAAAAAAAGAAGAAGAAGAAAAAAGAAATTCTGGGTTGTAAACTCTTGTCTTTAAGAATGTTGAATATTGGCCCCCAATCTCTTCTGGCTTGAAGAGTTTCTGCTGAGAGGTCCACTGTTAGTCTGATGAGCTTCCCTTTGTAGGTGACCTGGCCTTTCTGGCTGCCCTAACAGTTTTTCCTTCATTTTTACCTTGGAGAATCTGATGATTATGTGTCTTGGGGTTGATCTTCTTATGGAATATCTTAATGGTGTTATCTGGATTTCCTGAATTTGCATGTTGGCCTGTCTTGCTAGTTTGGGGAAGTTGTCTGGATAATATCCTGGAGTGTGTTTTCCAGCTTGTTTCATTCTCTCCATCTCCTTCTGGTACTCCAGTCAACCGTAGGTTCAGTCTTTTTATGAAGTCCCATATTTGTTGGAGGCTTTGTTCTTTCCTTTTCATTCTGTTTTCTCTATTTTTGTCTGCATGTCTTATTTCAGTAAAGTGGTCTTCAAACTCTGATATCCTTTCTTCCGCTTGGTCGATTCGGCTGTCGATACTTGGGTGTGCTTCACGAAGTTCTTGTGCTGTGTTTTTCAGCTCCATCAGGTAATATATGTTCCTCTCTTAACTGGTTATCCTAGTTAGCAATTCCTCCAACCTTTTATCAAGGTTCTTAGCTTCTTTGCATTGGGTTAGAACATGCTCCTTTTGGTCATCATTTTTTATTACCCATCTTCTGAAGCCTACTTCTGTCAATTCATCCATCTGATCCTCCGTCCAGTTCTGGTGCCCTTAATGGAGAGACATTGCAATCATTTGGAGGAGAAGAGGCACTCTGGCCTTTTGGGTTTTCAGCATTTTTTCATTGATTTCTTCTCATCTTCGTGAGTTTGTCTAGTTTCGGTCTTTGAGGCTGCTGACTCTTGGATGGGGTTTTTGTGGGGGCCTTTTTTTGTTGTTGTTGATGCTGTTGTTGTCACTTTCTGCTTGTTTGTTTTTCTTTCAATAATCAGGTCCCTCTTCTATAGGGCTGCTGCAGTTTGCCGGGGGTTCACTTCAGGCCCTATTCGTCTGATTCACTCCCATGCCTGGGAGATGTCACTCAAGGAGGCTGGAAGAGCAGCCAAGATGGGTGCCTGCTCCTTCTTCTGGGACCTCTGAGCTTGAGGGGCACCAGCCTGGTGCCAGTAGGATTGCTCCTGTGTAGGGTGTCTGACAACCCTGTTGAAGGGTCTCGGGTGGCATGGGGAGCAGGACCTGTTTAATGAAGCACTTTGTCCCTTGGTGGAGAGAGGGTATGTTCCGCTGGGGGAAAACTCACTCGTCTGGGCTGCCCAGATTCCTCAGAACTACCAGGAGAGGTTAAGTCTGCTGGTCCAAAGAGACTATGGCCACCCCTCCCCACTAGGGGCTCAGGCCCAGGGAGATCTGAATTCTGTCCCTGAGCCTCTGGCTGGAGTTATTGGAGATCCTGCAGGGAAGCCCCGCCCACTGAGGAAGGATGGATCAGGGTTAGACCTGAAGAAGGACTCTGCCCACAAACTGCCACAGCCTGTGTGTTGGGCTGTGGGGACAAGTCTTGGGACCAAGCCATTCAGCCTCCCGGGCTTCAGCAGGGAAAAAGCACAGCCTGGAGCTATAGAAATGAGTGCTGCCCTTACCTTGCCCAGGGAGCTTAGCGTGTTAGGCAGTTGCGAGTTCCAGTGCTGGCTGCTGCCCCTCCCCAAGGAGCTGAAACGATTTAGACAGCAGGCAGCCAGGCAGCCAGGCAGCCGCAGCCCGTGCTGGTCACCCCTCCTGCAGGGAGTTCGGTAGGCTTAAGCAGATTCCAGCTGAGAGGCTGTAAGAATCTGTGTGTCCCAGTGGCGTGGGTTCACGAGTGGGATCTTCTGATCCGTGGGTTGCAACGTTCCGTGGGAAAAGCACACTTTCCCTGGCTGGGTAGCGTGCTCATTCACTGCCTTCCTTGGCTGGGGGGAGGGGGGTCCCCTTTTCTGTACAGCTCTTGGGTGGGCTGCTGTACTGCACTGCTCTTCCTTTTCTCTGTGTGCCAGGCCAGCGTTCTAGTCAATTTTGATGAGAGAACCTAGATACCTTGGTGGCAGGTGAAGGATTCACATAGTTATATTTTTTTTGATGGGAGCCTCTAAACGCTCCAGCTTCTAGTCGGCCATCTTTGGCCCCCAGAGTCATTGCTCTTAACTGCTGAACTAGTCGGCCTCATTAGAGCATAGCTTTTTGAGGGCAGGGGTGTTTGTTTTGTTCATGGCTGTTTCACCAGTATCTAGAGTAGTATCTGGCATGTAGTAAGCAATAAATATTTGCTAAATGAATGAATGCATATCAATAATATGTGAGAAAAAATTACATGGAGTTGTTTTGACTTTTATTTGTTTATTTATTTATATTATACTTTAAGTTCTAGGGTACATGTGCACAACTTGCAGGTTTGTTACATATGTATACATGTGCCTTGTTGGTTTGCTGCATCCATCAACTTGTCATTTACGTTAGGTATTTCTCCTAATGCTATCCCTCCCCCATCCCCCAACCCCATGACAGGCCCCAGTGTGTGATGTTCCCCGCTCCGTGTCCATGTGTTCTCATTGTTCAGTTCCCACCTATGAGTGAGAACATACAGTGTTTGGTTTTCTGTTTTGAGTTTTAACCATGTCCTCTCTTTTTCTTCTAGAGACCTAATTATTGCTCTAGTCCTGTGCTGTTCAGTAGCCACATATCAAGTACTTAGTAGCTACATGTGGCTAATAGCTACTATATTGGACAGCACAGATATACTAGATTATTTCCATCATTATAGAAGGGTCAGCTGGACAGTGTGTCTTTTTTTTTTTTTGCAGGACGGGGGGAGGGTGGAGTCTCTCCCTGTCACCAGGCTGGAGTGCAGTGGTGCAACCCCCGCCTCCCAGGTTCAAGCGATTTTCCTGTCTCAGTCTCCCAAGTAGCTGGGACTGCAGGCACGCGCCACCACACTCGGCTAATATTTGTATTTTTAGTAGAGACGGGGTTTCACCATATTGGCCAGGATGGTCTCAATCTCCTGACCTCATGATCTGCCCGTCTGGGCCTCACATGTGCTGGGATTACAGGTGTGAGCCACCGTGCCCAGCCGACAGTAGTACAGCCGACAGTAGTCCTCCTGGTACGTAGGCCGGAGGCCCAAAACAGAGTGAGACCTGAGGCAAGAGCAAGTGGTGAGAATGAAAGATAAAAAGGGATGGGATCACGCAGGGCTTTTGATGCAGAAATCAAATCTGGACTTTATTTTGAAGCAAGTGTTTTCTGAATTCGGCCATTTTTCAAAACTACGTGAGGAGTTTGTTTAAAATTCTGATTCTCAGGTGGTCTGACTTAGTAGTTTTGGTGTTACACCTAAAACTTCGTGTGTGTGTGTGTGTGTGTGTGTGTGTGGTAAAAGAACATATAGGGCTGGGCGCAGTGGCTCACACCTGTAATCCCAGTACTTTGGGAGGCCGAGGTGGGTGGATCATGAGGTCAGGAGATGGAGACCATCCTGGCTAACACGGTGAAACCCTGTCTCTACTAAAAATACAAAAATTAGCCAGGCGCGGTGGTGGGCGCCTGTAGTCCAGCTACTTGGGAGGCTGAGGCAGGAGAATGGCGTGAACCCGGGAGGCGGAGCTTGCAGCGAGCCGAGATCGCGCCGCTGCACTCTAGCCTAGGCGACAGAGTGAGACTCTGTCTCAAAAAACCAAAAGAAACAAACAAACAACAAAAACATAAAATTTACCATCTTAACCATTTTTAAGTATAGACTACAGTAGTGTTAACTATATGCACTTTGTTGTGTGATAGATCTCTAGAACTTTTTCATCTTGCCAAACTGAAACTAAAGGCTGATGCAAAAGTAGTTGTAGTTTTCGCCATTGAAAGTATGGCCAAAGCCGTAATTACTTTTGCACCAACCGAACATATCCATTGAACAACAACTCCCCTTTTCACCTTCCACCTTGGTAACTACCATTTTACTTTCTGTTTCTAAGAGTTTAACTTATTTGGATACCTCATATAAGTGGAATCATGCAGTATTTGTCTTTTTGTGAGTAACTTACTTTACTTAAGTTTCATGCATATTGTAGTATACAGCACGATTTTCTTTTTAAAGAGTGAGTAATATTCCAGCGTGCATGTGTGTGCGTGTGCGAATTGTGTGTATGCATGTGTGTATACAGCATTTTCTTTATCTGTTCATCAGTGGAAATTTAGATTGCTTCCACTTCTTGGCTATTGTCCATAGTATTGCAATGAACATGGGTGTGCAAATATCTCTTTGAGATCCTGTTTTTAATTCTTTTGAATGTATATGCAGAAGTGAAATTGCTGGATCATATGGTTATTATATTTTTAATTTTTTGAGGAACCTCTGTATTGTTTTCCATAGTGGCTACACCATTTTATATTACCACCAAATTTTAAATAAGGATTCCAATTTCTCTACATCCTCATCAACATTTGCTATTTTCTGTTTTTTTGATAATAGTCATCTTAATGGGTGTGAGGTGGTATCTCGGTGTAGTTTTAAGTTGTATTTCCCTGGAAACTAATGATGTTGAACATACCTTCATATGCTTGTTGGTCATTTGTATATCTTTGGAGAAATGCCTGTTCAAGTTCTTTATCCATTTTTAAATTGTATTATTTGTAAAACTTGATGTCTTAAATAGTACCCCTATCCATCTGATTTGCTCCCATGCCTGAAGGTGTCACTCAAGGAGGCTGGAAGAGCACCCCAAGTGATTTCAATGGAGAGTGGTGGTGAGTGGGCCAGCAGTGGTGATGGAGAATGAGGAGGCTTGGCTGCTCAAGCTGCATTATTCTTGATTGGGTTATTCTTGGCATCACACACTCTTCAGTTTGATTTTATTTATTTATTTATTTATTTATTTATTTATTTATTTATGAGATGGAGTCTTGCTCTGTCCCCCAGGCTGGAGTACAGTGGCGCAATCTTGGCTCACTGCAAGCTCCACCTCCCGGGTTCACGCCATTCTCCTGCCTCAGCCTCCCAAGTAGCTGGGACTATAGATGCCCACCACCACGCCCGGCTAATTTTTTGTATTTTCAGTAGAGACGGAGTCAGTTTGATTTTTTTTATGTCTGTACCATTAAGCCTCAAATTAGGTGATTCCCTGGGGAGTCTTTACTGAGTCCTGAAATTACCCTCTCTTCCATTTTCTGAGCCTTTAGCTGCTGCTGCTGCTGCTTCTCCTTCTCCTTCTCTTTCTTTTTGAGACAGAGTCTCACTCTGTCACCCAGGCTGGAGTTCATTGGCATGATCTTGGCTCACTGTTGCAGCCTCTACCTCCTGGGTTCAAGTGATTCTCATGCCTCAGCCTCCTAAGTAATAGTTGGAATTACAGGCATGGGTCCCCACACCTGGCTAATTTTTGTATTTTTAGTAGAGGTGGGGTTTCACCATATTGGCCAGGTTGGTCTCGAACTCCTGACCTCAACTAATCCACCCTCCTCAGTCTCCCAAAGTGTTGGATTACAGGCGTGAGCTAACTTCTTCTAAAAGTGTACTTTCTTTTCCATCAAGAGTGCTTTCCTGGTGTTGGTGCTGCTAGGACTCTACCTCTCCATTGCTCCCATCCTCCATTTTTTCCCCAACTTTTCTACGTCTTCATCACAACAAAACTCTTCCTGGTTCTTTGCCCAAGTCTGCAGCCTAAAATGTTCTGGGGCCTCTGCATCAGACAAGGGTGGTTCTGCCAGATTTTTCTGAGCCTTTCTGTCCTGAGACAAAGGACTTGGCCTGGTATTCAGAGTGTCAACCGCTTGGAATGTAACAGTTCCTGATTCAGAGCCTTAGACCTCCCTCTGCAATGGCTCAGTGCCTTTGAACTAACCAATAAGCATGGGAGATCTCTTGTCCTTTGAGTAGAAGAGCAGCCTCACTGCCATTCTTTTGGCTGGGACTCTAGGAACCTGAGGTCCTGTTCTGGATTTGTGACCTGCTCTGTGACTTTAAGTGAGTCACTTAGTCTTTGTTTTCCCATTTGCAAAATGAAGGGCTTAAATTAAATGATCTTTGAGGTCCTACCAAGCTTTAACTTTCTTTGGTTCAATTCTGTTAATCATACATGTACACGTATATATACGTAGTGTATATAATGTACATGTCTTGGTATTCTTGGCTCTTTATTAGCCAGTGGGGCACTCCATAAGTTAATAAAATAGCCTCTGCTTTCAGAGCTCACAGTCCAGGAGCGAAGCAGTTGCATAAGCAACTAGGTCTTCTAATATGAAGTGTTTCTAGAATGGCACTGTCACCATGTATTTTTGGGATAGAGGACAGTGATTAGTTTTAGTTGTAAGGGTCTGTGAAGCTTCATGTAGGAGACAGTGTTTGAGTCTTCGGTCTCGTCTTCACCTCTGTTCTGTTGTTCTTTCCTCTCCCCATCTCCATGTGAATTCCCAAACCTGTTCTCTTTTTAAGCTCTGGGACAGTTTTCAGGATAAATTATGTTCCTCCTTAAATAAAAACAAAACAAGACTGCGCGTGGTGGCTCATGCCTGCAATCCCAGTACTTTGGGAGGCAGAAGCAGGTGGATTGCTTGAGCCCAGGAGTTCGAGACCAACCTGGGCAATGTGGTGAAACCCTGTCTCTACAAAAAAATACAAAAATTAGCCAAGCATGGTGGCACACGTTGATAGTCCCAGCTACTTGGGAGGCTGAGGCCTTGGGAGGATCACTTGAGCCCAGGAGGCAGAGGTTGTGGTGAGCCAAGATTGCACTGCTGCTCTCCAGCTTGGGTGAGAGAGTGAGACCCAGTCCCAAAAACGTAAAACAAAACAGACTTAAAAGACCCTAAAAACTGAAGATACAGACATAGTCAGAGTGAGCCTTTCCTCCCTTCTCTGAACCCCTACAATAACTGTATATGTATGGTCTACAGGCTACCTGTAAAGTTCGTTTAGCTCTTGTTTTCTTGCCTTTCTTTTATTATTTGGAACTATGAGTTCAAGCTACTTCTCTCATTTTGTCTGCCACCAGGAATTTCTTTTTTCACTTTGTGATTTTTTTTCCTACTTTCATTTTAGGTTTGAGGGTACAGGTACATGTTCAGGTTTGTTACATGGATAAATTGCATGTTGCTGAAGTTTGGTGTATAAATGATCCTGTCACCCAGGTAGTGAGCGTAGTACCCAATAAGTAGTTTTTCAGTCCACCCTTCCCCACACTCTTAGTAGAGCCCAGTGTCTGTTGTTGCCATCTTAATGTCCATGTTTACCCAATGTTTCGTTCCTGCTTATAAGTGAGAACATGTGGTATTTGATTTTCTGTTTCTGCATTCATTTGCCAGAATGAGTAGAGGATAATGGCCTCCACCTGTATCCATGTTGGTGCAAAGGACGAGATTTTGTTCTTTTTTATGGCTGCATTGTGTTCCATTGCCACCAGGATTTTGAACTCTGAGTATTTGAGTCACATTTTTGCTATTAGACTATCCGCTTCTAAGGGCAAAACATATCTTATTCTGTCATCATCCATGCCACCTGTAAGTGATTTACGTAAGGAATAATCCAGAGCAGAGTATCACTAAATATGGTTTTATTTTATTTTATTCTTTTGAGACAGGTTTCACTCTGTCGCCAGGCTGGAGTGCAGAGGTATGATCTCAGCTTACAGCAGCCTTGACCTCTTGGGCTTAAGCAATCCTCCTGCCTCACCCCGCCATGTAGCTGGGACTACAAGTGCACGCCACCATGCCCAGCTAATTTTTTTGTATTTTTTTATGGAGATGCGGGTTGCCCAAGCTGGTCTTGAACGCTCCTGGATTCAAGGGATCCACTGCCTCGGCCTCCCAAAGTGCTGAGATTATAGGCATAAACCACCACGCCAGGCTCAGCTTGTTTATTATTTATTTATTTATTTATTTTTTGAGAAGGAGTCTCGCTATGTCACCCAGGCTGGAGTACAGTGGCATGATCTCGGCTCACTGCAAGCTCCGCCTCCCAGGTTCACGCCATTCTCCTGCCTTAGCCTCCTGAGTAGCTGGGACTACAGGCGCCCACCACCACGCCCGGCTGATTTTTTTTTGTATTTTTAGTAGAGACAGGGTTTCACCGTGTTAGCCAGGATGGTTTCCATCTCCTGATCTCGTGATCCACCTGCCTCGGCCTCCCAAAGTGCTGGGATTACAGACATGAGCCACCGTGCTCAGTGAGTTTGTTTATTTTAAACCAAGTCTTTTGCTCTGATATGAATGTCATATTTGCTTATTTTTTCAGGATGTGCTGGTTATGTTGTTAAGTGATTAATTTATAATGTGTAGCATTCTTTTTTGTGTATCTTGATCCTTCTTTCTTGCCTCAGCCATCTTCTTGGCTCTAAGAAATGCAGTGAACATTATGGCATGATGGGAGGAACACTGGGCTTGGCGTGTGAGGAGTCAGGGTAAAGTCTGGGCAAGTTGCTTCTCTCCTTTTAGGCTTTTCTCATTTGTAAAGTAGATGCTAATACCACCCCTGATTCTCCATGGAGACTATGGAAATGCTTTGGAAATCATAAAGCTATCTTTTTATTTCTTTGGCTTTTAGCATTTTTAATTTAACAAATGTTCACAAAGTACCTTTGATATAACATCCCTGTGCTGGAGGAATGGAAAGAAGAATCATACATGGCCTTTGTACTCCAAGGACTTTACACACCTTATTGGTCAGGCGGTTATGAACACAAAGGAACAAGGGAGTGAACAAAGGAGGTAGATGGGGAAAAGAATTGGAGAATATGAATGTTGGACTTGCCAGCTTATGTGGTTCAGTTTGGAGATCTGGCTTGCTTTGTGAAGATTTTTTCTATGACATCTTAGACTGTAGCTGGGTTAACAGGTCTGCATTCCACATATGAGATGAGAGTCAGTGTTCTACTAGAGATTATCATTTTTATACAACAGCAGCAGCCAACAGTGTGGTGCAGGAGAAAGAATAGGGAACTTGAGTTCAAGTTCCCAGTCTGTTACTTAGAGACTATGTATCCTCCTTGAATATGTTACATAATACTGTTGAAAACTCAGTTTCGTCTTGAATAAAGAAGAATAAATACCTCAATAATTATTGAGTTCAATTTAACAAACATTTATGGGAGTCTTCTCTGTGCTAGCTGAATTCTGAAGTTTCAGAAGTGAAAGGAGAGTCTTCTAGGAACTCTCAGTCCAGTAGGAAGAATTGTGCCTTGTAAGAGCATCTTTTGGTTGTTAGTACTATGCAGACATGCAGGCTTCCACCATGGATGACCAAACATTAAGTCTGCTTCCCGCTGGAGTGGTATTACCACAAGTAACTTCCCATCATGTCTCTTTTCTGTTTGTGGTCTTCCCGAACTCTCCATGGGCTCTTTTCTCATCTCCCATCAGCTCCTAACCTCCCTGTGTGCTCAGCTGTCTGGGGAGTATGTGTCTATATGTGTGTTTTCTTTGTCGTCAGCTGGTCCTGGAAGGCTCAGGATTATTATGAGGAGTAAATATAATAATATCAGTGAGGCCAACTGAAAGTAGTATTTGTCAGTAGGCACTGACTAATGGGAGCTTTCATTATGTATAATCTGTGTATCATCTGAGTCATAGAACAGGGACACCTCTCCAATTATTCTCTCAAAAGTGGGGAGAAGAGTGATCAATATTCTGGATGCTATTCTAGCACTGGGGATGCAACAGTAGACTAAACAGATTAAAATCTGAATCACCATGGAGCTTTACATTTTGGGTGAAGGGGGCAGAAGACATACAAGAAGATAAAAAATAAAATATTAAGTACAATAGATATGTGGGAAAGAGGAAAAATAAAGCAAGGAAGATAACTATAATGTTCGGTTTGTTAAAGCTTTGCACTTTTAGATAGGGAGCCAAGGAAAGCCTCACTGAGAAGGTGAGTTTAAATTAAGACCTGAAGTAAGTGAGAGAATGAACTGGAGGAAGAACATTTCAGGCAGAGAGAACAGATGCCAAAGCCCTGAGGCCAGGCCTGGTATATTTTAAGGAATAGCAGGGGAACAGGGAACAGGATGGCTGAAGTGAAGTGCCTGAAGTTGAGGAGAGTAATAGGAGTCAGAAGGCTGAGGTGGTAATTTATAATGTGTGGCATTATAAATGCAGTTCTTGTTTGGTTTTCTAGATCCTGGTAAAGACGTAGCTTTCCCACTGCGTGAGGTAGGAAGTCATTGAGGATTAGACGAGTGACCTGATCTAACTTATGTTTTCAGAGAGCCACTCTGGCTGCTGTGTTGAGAATAGACAAAAGAAGGAGTAAATGCAAAAACAGGGAGACCAGTTAGGAGGTAGTTGCAGTAATACTTGTGAGAGATAATAGTGATTTAGATTAAGATGGTAGAAGTGAGGGTAGTGAGAATTGATTGAATTCTGAATATATTTTAGAGACAGAGCTGAAAGTGATTTACTGATGGACTAGTTGTAAGGTATGAGAAAAAGAGAAGTCAAGAACAACACCAAAAGTTTTATCTGTGCAATTAAAAGCATGGAGTTGGAATTCAGTGAACTGGGGAGGACTTCAGGAGAAACAGATTTTAGAAGAGTGGGAGGTGGTAAATGTAAAAATGTAGATGGTATTTGGTTATACAATTAGATAAGGGGGCTTTGAGAGTATATGGAGACTTTAGAAAAGAGAAGGGGCCTAGGTCACCAAAAAGTTTAGAAATTGAGAAAGAGCTGCCAGAATGATAGGGAGAAAAATCAAACATACCAAAACCCAGGTGAGTATAGTGTCCAAAAGCCAAGTGATAAAAGTATTGAAAAGAGGGGAGACACCAGATACCGTGGCTCATGCCTGTAATTCCAACACTTTGGGAAGCTGAGGTGGGCAGATTACTTGAGCCCAGGGATTCAAGACCAGCCCAGGGAAAATGGCATCTATACAAAAACATACAAAAAAAAAAAAAAAAAAAAGAAAAAAAATTAGCTAGGAGTGGTCGCGTGTGCCTTTAGTCCCAGCTACTCGAGAGGCTGAAATGGGAAGATCGCTTGAGCCTAGGAGGTTGAGGATACAGTGAGCCATGATTATGCCACTGCACTCAAGCCTGGGCAAAAGAGCAAGACCTGATCTCAAAAAAAAAAAAAAAAGAAAGAAAAGAAAAAGAAAAAGTGGGGGATGGGTGTGGGGGAGAGAATGATCAATTACATTAAATGCTGCTGATGACATGTCAAGTAAGATGAGGGTTGAAAATTGACCACTAGTTTTAGCATAGTGGAGGTCATTGGTGACTTTGATTAGAACATGGTGGTAGAGTGGTGGGAATAGATATCTGATTGGAGTGGGTTCAAAAGAATAGGAAGAAAGATGAGAGAAAGCAAGTACAGTATAAAACAGCTCTTTCTAGAATTCTCAATACAGGAGGGTTAAAAGAAGAAAAAAACCCAACTCTTTATAGGAATTTTGCTATGAAGGGAAGGAGACATGAAATGGTAACTGGGGCCTTTTCATGTTACATAGGTAACCTTTAGGTAACTCACACCTATGTAATCCCAGCACTTTGGGAGGCCAAGGCAGGCAGATCAAGAGGTCAGGAGTCCAAGACCAGCCTGGCCAACATAGTGAAAGCCTGTCTCTCCTAAAAATACAAAAATTAGACGGGTGCACACCTATAGTCCCAGCTACTCGGGAGGCCGAGGCTGGAGAATTGCTTGAACCTGGGAGGCGGAGGTTGCAGTGAGCTGAGATCGCACCACTGTACTCCAGCCCAGGTAACAAAGCAAGACTCCGTCTCAAAAAAAAAAAAAAAAAAAAAAAAAAAAAAAAAAAGATAGCTGGTGTGTTAGATGGAATCAAGAAATAACTTTTTGTTTATTTTATGTATTTATTTTTAGGTGAGACAAGTAACAGTATGTATATATGAATAATCCTGTAGAGAAATGAAGTCCTAATAATGCTTAAGAAAGAGGGGTGAAATGACTTGAAGTAGTGTCTTTTGTTTGGTGAGGGAATGGAATCTAGTGTACCACTGGAAGGTTGGATGTGGAGTGTTCATCTATGGTGATAGGAGAGAAGTTAAGAGTATGTGGGTACAGGTGCAGTTTGGTAGGTAAATGTGGTGGGAGCTCATGAAAGCTCTCTTCTGGATGATTAATTTTCTTTGGACAAATAAGCAAAATCACTAGTTGAGAGTGAGATTAGCAAAGAAAGCGTGAAATAGTATAGGATGGATGAGGCAAATATAGAATGATTGTCAGATTTCATTTAGAACCAACATGAGACTGGGCACGGTGGCTCGCACCTGTAATCCCAGCACTTTGGGAGGCTGAGGTGGGTAGATTGCCTGAGGTCAGGAGTTCAAGACCAGCCTGGCCAACATGGTGAAACCCTGTCTCTACTAAAAATACAAACATTAGCCAGGTACGGTGGCAGGCACCGGTAGTCCCAGGCACTGGTAATCCCAGCTACTTGGGAGGCTGAGGCAGAATTGCTTGAACCCGGGAGGCAGAGGTTGCGGTGAGCTGAGATCGTGCCACCACACTCCAGCCTGGGCAGCAGAGTGAGACTTCATCTCAAAAAAAAAAAAAAAAAGGACCCACATGAAAATAGTGATCATGAGTTTAAAGTTACATTTTAACTTTAGTAAGCATAATTGTGTGTTTTCCTGCTCCCAAGACCTGTACCAGTGTTGGCAGAGAGTAGATGGTGACTGAATTTAACCAGGGTTGTGGTTTAACCAAACTACTGTCAATACAAGTGATAGAGGGGCAAGGGAATGATTATTACAAAATTGACCAAGGAATTTAGGATAGCCAGGGTTAGGAGAGAGGTGAGGGTATGAGGAGGGTGATGGACAATGAAATATAGGTAGAATTAGTAGATTGAATGTCCTCATAGGTTGAGGGATTGTTAGAATTGGGGTACTATAGTGAGCAAACTTGAAAGATAAGAGATGGTGTTTGGCAAATGAGATATTTGAAATTAAGATTAGAGAAAAAAGCTTTCAGTTATTAGTAATAACACGTTCAAGGATTATAACCATGGAAATGAGAGGCTGAGGTCAAGGTCAGTGGAGGAGAGGTCGAATAACTGAGAGAGCAGTGCATTATAATCATTATTTATGTAGTTATTGAAATTACCAGGAATTATAAGAATATACTGGAGAGAATGATAGTGAAGTAGGAGCCACAATCTTTAAGGCATAAGAGGAAAGTTACTTGGAAGTAGTAAATGGCTACAAAGAGGGGTGATGTTGAATCTGATGATATGAGATTCAGAACTGAATGTTTTTATGGAGAAGGCTCTGGAAGCAACAGTGAGGTTCAAGGCCCAGGGGAAGGTGACAAGTGAGAGAAAATCAGCCCTTACTTGTAAGTGCTGCACAGGAAAGCATTATTATGTGAGACAGCCAGATTTCACTTAGAGCAGAGGACATTCTTAGGAGAGGTTGAAGTTGTAGAGGATTTTGCTAACCTTGAGTTCCAGAGAATATAGTAGAAAAAGATCAGGAGATGAAGAGGGGAGAGTGATGAGAGTTGGAACATGGAATGTACAGAGCCATATAGGATTAAAGTCTGGAAGATAAGAGTTGGAAAAAAGGAAAAAAGCAAACAAAAAATGATATCCCCAACTGAGAAGGAAGAGGTCTTTTCTGTTTGTTTTTAGTAAGATCATTCATATTTTATTCACATTGGTCTTGCTGGTTAAAAAAATAATCCATGACTCATCAGTGTGGATGATATAAATTTATTAATACTGAAAACATACTACTTATAATAAGAAATATTTGTACATATATTCTGAAAACCAGACAGATGCACACTTGTTCGCCTGCAAGAAAATATGTCTAGGGATATCAAAACAGATGAGTAGCTTATGCTAGGCATTAATCTTTATTCAAACATTGATACCACATTGTCCTTTTTATTGAGGGCCATTTTGCTTCCTTATGAACACGTTAGAACTTATTTTCCAAGTAGCAGGATGCTCCATCTAAATGATCTGTTTAGAAATACTTGTTCCAGATTATAAATCAATGTGGAAATCTCAGTGGCACAGAAGGGGAAAAATTCTACAGTGAGCTTTTAATGTTATCTCTAAAAGCTAATAAATGATGGTCAGACTTACAGTTTGTGATTATCTTTGTCTGAAATGAGAAGTCTGGAATGTTATTAAAAACCAGCATTTTCATGCTTTAACATGGATGAACCTTGAAGATGTCATGCTAAATGAAGTAAGCCAGTCAGAAAAGGACAAATATTGTATGAATCATCTTAAATTAGGTTCTTAGAATAGTTAAATTTAGAGACAGAATGTAGAATGGTGGTGTCAGGGACTGGGTAGGAAGAGGAGAATGGGGAGTTAGTGTTTAATGGGTATGAAGAGTCCGGTTTAGTTCATAAAGATGAAAAGTTCTGGAGATGGATGGGGGTGATGGTTGCGTGGCAATGTGAATGTGTTTAATGCCTCAAAACTGTACACTTTAAAATGATTAAAGTAGTCAATTTTGTGTTATGTATATGTTAACAACAAAACAAGCAAAAAACCCCAGTGTTTTCAGTATTCAGTGCTTACAGGACTGCTTGTCTAAACTGAGTCAACCATACCCATATTGCATTACCAGTAATGAGCCGTTTTCCCCCAAACTTTACATTTGTGTAGTAGGTAGATAAGAATAAATAAGAAGCTGATTCTAAGGTATTGGTAGGTCAGGGATAGAGATACACACATAGTCCTCCATGGTCTAGTTCCAAAACTTCCCTATTTATAAATGTGGGGGCTGAAAACTTGAAGAGGGTGGGCTTTGAAGAATAGAATTCCCTGGCTGCTCTGAAGCAACACAGTTCCTCCAGCAGAGACCCTTTTTATTAAACTTAGGTAGTAGTAGCTACTGACTTTGCTGCTGGCTTGCACATTGGGCCTGATTTGACTCCAAACCTTCAGCAGGGCATCTGGACAAAGTAGGAGACTTATTATACCATCTTCAGGTTGATTGATTACATTCTGTACACCTATGGTTTTTTCCTAAAGGGAATGAATTTTAAAATGCACGTAATAAAATAGGATGAAAAACAAACAGATTAACAGTGAAGGGGAAATAGGATAATATAGTAAATGAAGCCAGGGTAAATTTAGTACTAGAAGTTTTTGCTTATTGCTAAGAATGCTCAGCTTTCCAGTGACCAGACCAAGCAAGGCCTGGTCCAAGGTTCAGATTGTCTATGATTCGTTCATTTATTCTTTGAGCTGATAATTTATTCCTAGTAAGTGTTTGAATATTCAAAAGACACATGTGTATCTCTGGTTCTAATGTCTGAAGGAAGTAGAACTCATTTTAAACAACAGATGACGTTAGTGGGTGCCATAGTAAACCTGATGGCAGGGTCTGTGTGTGATTTATTTGTTTCTCCTAGATCTAGTACCAGTGATTAGCTCAGATCTAGTACTTAAGGATTTGCCGAATGAATTAGTAAGAAATTACTACTTTTTAGGATCTCATGTAAAAACTTGGTCAATGGAATGACTTTAAAACAGTCCTTTAGATGTGTTATGTATATTTAACAACATGATGGTTGTTAAAATAAAAGTGGTGGTTAATATTGTCAACTTGATTGGATTGAAGGATGCAAAGTATTGATCTTGGATGTGTCTGTGAGGATGTTGCCAAAGGAGATTAACATTTTAGTCAGTGGGCTGGGGAAGGCAGACCCACCCATGATCTGGGTGGGCACCATCTAATCAGCTACCAGCGAATATAAAGCAGGCAGAAAAATGTGAAAAGGCCAGACTGACTTATCCCAGCCTACATCTTTTTCCTGTGGTGGATGCTTCCTGTCCTTGAACATCGGACTCCTTGGACTGGCTTCCTTGTTTCCCAGCTTGCAGACAGCCTCTTGTGGAATCTTAGGATCCTGTGGGTTAATACTACTTAATAAATTCCCCTTTATATATTTATTTATCCTATAAGTTCTGCCCCTCTAGAGAACCCTGACTAATACAATCATCAAATACTGAATACCTATAGTGTGTAGTTGGTCCTGTGCTGTACCCTGGGGAAGAAAAGGATATGAATAAATTATGGTTATTTAAGAAAACCTGATGATACAGAGTACTATGTGATATAAAATTTGTAAGGACTGTGAAAGCTCAGAGGAGAGTGTTCATCATAGGCTGGGTTATTCAGCTTATACATCCGTAAAATGGGGATCATACATAAAGTTGCTGTGAAAATTAAAAGATGTTAACATCTTTAAAGCTCTGTTAGCTGATAATCTTATTCAAGGAAGACATCATGGAGAAGGGATGCTTGGAGTTAGGTTCTTTAGACCACTCTACTCATTTCTACTGTAGCATGTTGGTGTTTTTATTTGACTCTTTACATGTTTTTCTTTTCTGGTAGCACCAAGGTCCTTAAGGGCATATACCATAACAGTTATGGTATATAACTTACTCTGTATCCTCAGTGCTGATGCTGGTCCTGGCATAAGATAAAGACCCAGTAGAGGTTTATTGACTGAAGATAAGGAGGGAGGAAGGAAGCAGCAAGAAAGCACATTGGGAACCAAGCAGGCTTGCTTCTTTAATGACTGAGAAGGTTCAAAAGACATTCTTTCTGAGAGCCCTGTTTGGCTCTGAATTATTACATCTGACAGAATATTCTCTTGTGCTATTATACTTCTTCCATACAATGTTCATTCCTTACTACCTTTATACTCTTGCTGGACTCTTCTGCTAACCTCTAAGCTAATAAAAATAATGGTTGGTGGGTAATTAGTTCACAGCAGCCATCATCTCCCAAATCAGTATTTCCAAATTCCCAGTTGTCTGTTGGACATCTTTGTCTCTACTTCTTCAAAATGAACACCATCCTTGAATGCTTACCTCAGAAACCTCTGACTTTCCTCTCATCAAGCCCTGTGTACAGAGAATTTTCAAATTCTGTCGGTTCTGACTGGAAAATATTTTCCTATGTTCTTTCCTTCTTTTCCGTTTTAGCTCTCCTTTCTAGTTCAGACCTTAATTTCCTTAACCTGGGTAGCTGCTTTAAGACTTTGTTTCTCCTTTGCTAACCCATCCTTCATCTTCCCATGAAATATTATTCTAGAACACAGATATGATTATATTACTTTGTTATTCTCCATAGCATTACTTTTATCCTCCATAGCATCTTCATAGCAATTCTTTATATTAAGTGGTAGTATTTCTGTTTTTTTTTTTCTTTTGAGACGGAGTCTCGCTCTGTCGCCCAGGCTGGAGTGCAGTGGTGCGATCTCAGCTCACTGCAAGCTCCGCCGCCCGGGTTCACGCCATTCTCCTGCCTCAGCCTCCCGAGTAGCTGGGACTACAGGCCCCCCGCACCGTGCCCAGCTAATTTTTTTTTTTTTTTTTTTTGAAGTTTTTAGTAGAGACGGAGTTTCACCGTGTTAGCCAGGATGGTCTCAATCTCCTGACCTCGTGATCCGCCTGCGTCGGCCTCCCAAAGTGCTGGGATTACAGGCGTGAGCCACTGCGCCCAGCCAGTATTTCAGTTTTATAGAAAGGGAGGTAATTGTCTTCCTGTAGCAGATAGCCTCAAGGTGAAATGAACACTGTCCTTACTCGTTTGAGGCTCTGTAATTACCCTTCTAAAGTCCTAGACCTGGGAAAGGGACAGTCCAGTGGCTTGGGTCCCTATTGACACTGTAGGTCTTGGTTGTTGACAGTTGCATGTGATGAGGATGTTTCTCTAGGCAAAATAATGATAAAAACTACAATTTATTGTGTTTGCATGTGCTCAGGAAGAACATATATTATTTCATTTAATTTTTCCAGCAATCTTGGAATATTGATACCACTAGTATTTCCCACTACACAGAAGAGGAAACTGAGATTAAGTTATCTGAGGCCTCACAGCTGTTAACTGTGGCTAGGTTTGAGTTTCTGGCATCCCACTGTCTGTGGGACCTTGAACAAATCACTTAACTTCTGTTTGTTTTTGTTTGTTTGTTTGTTTGTTTGTTTGTTTGTAAAATGGTCATGGGCATTGTTAACTCTTGCAGCCTCTTTATAAGCTATAAAAGTGCTATACTGTGAAAGCTTTTCTCAACCCTTATACCAAGAAAAATGACATCCTCTTTCTGTTTCCAGCACTTTGTTCTAATGCAGCACCTTGTATTACAGTCAATCTTAAATACTACTATTTCCCCACTAAAAGATGAGTTCTTTTAAGGTCAGAGAATTGGCATGTAGTAAGGTCCGAGTACTTGTGTGGTGTAGTGAATTAGTTAGGTTCTTTATTTAGGGAGGTGTTCTCTGAAATTTGTTTGTTCTTAAAAAAAAAAAGAGAGAGAAATTTTCTATTATTTGTAAGCATTTGCTTTAGAGGTAATTTTGTTGTGGTTTTGATTAGCTGAAAAGCCATTTTCTTAAAGCTATTTTAATGGGCTGAATGCTCTGGTGGTTGAAATGTGACATTTTGCAGACAAGCATCTCATTTACAGGCATGCACAAAGCTGGGTGTTGAGCTTTTGCATGAAAGATCTTTCTGGTAACTGTGGAAGCCTTTCAGATATTGAGATTCTGTGGCAGATTCCTAGAAATCAGGGTTCTCCTCCATTTCATTTTTAAATTGAAACATTTTCTGAGATGAAATATTATATACAGTATTATAAAATGTAGAAATCTAATATGTTGTCTGATTATATTTGGCAGGCAATATAAAGACTCAGACAGCTACTATAAAAATGGCTTTCTTATGTATCATACTGATAGAATTAAGAAAAAAAAACCACTGAAATGGAGTTAAAGTTGTTTGGTAAGAAGAAATTATTTCTAAAGTAAAATTAAGCTGTCGAATTCCAGTAAACTGTTTCTTTTTATTCATCCATTCATTCATTCATTCATCTAGTCAACAAATGTTTATTGAGCACCTTGTTTTAATATCAGGCCCTTTTCCAGGAATTCAGTAGTAAATAAAAGAGATAGTTTGTTGATCTCAGGGTGCTTAAAATGTAGCAAGAAGAAAAGAATTGGGCAAGCAAATTACAGTTGCAAGGAGTATTTATAACACAGACTTCTAGAGAGCTCTGGGATCATAAAATTACCTGTAGCCATGCACAGTCTGCCTTTCTGAGATCTTTTCTAAGAGCTAAGTGGACTCAGTTGAGAAATGGGGACAGGAATAAAATCCCTGCTGTGTTTTCCCGCAGATTGTATGCTCCAACCTTCCAAAATTACTTGATATTTTCTGAATGTTTTCTTGCCCTCTCACGGTGTAATTTCACAAATGGCCTTTCCTCCTCTCTCTCTAGAATTCCTGTCATCCTTTAAAACACAGATCAAATGACACATTTTTTGGAAACCTGTATTATCCTCCCAATTAAATAGGATTAAGTTCAGCTACATATAACAGTAATAAAAAATAATAGTGGTTTTAAAATATAGTTTTATTTTCTCATGTAAAAGAAGAACAGAGATATATATAGCAGAGCTGAAATGATTGTTCCATGAAATCGAGGTTGTTTCTAACTTTCTCAGTTTAAGACCTCCATTCTCAAGGTCACTTCATGGAAAAGAAGGCTGCTGAGCTATAATCATCATGTCCTAATTCTAGATAGCAGGAAACAGTAAGGGGAGAGGAAAGACACCTTCCCCAGGTAACACAGTTCCCTTTAAGCAGCCCTCTCAGAAGTTCTACAGAGTATCATGAGCAAGACTAATCAGCCACACCTAACTATTCCTGGGGAAGCTGGGAAATAGAATCCTTTAACTGAGCATGTTGCCATCTAGTGGCAGTCACAGCACTGCCCACCTGCTCCCCTATCACCCCACTATAGTTTTTTTCTTTAAATTCTAGCTTTCAGTATAACAACAGTACTATATTGCTATTAATTCCAAGGCTGTTTCCCCCATATAAATACCCCAGGGACAGAAATTGTGCCTTCTTACCCCTGAATCTGTAATACTTTATGCATGGCCTGGCACAGCAAGTTATCAGTTTATATAAAGTGAGGGTGCTGAAGTAAATGACTTAATCTCTTTTAGCTTATTAAAAATTATTAACTATTTATTGAATCACCAACTTGTATTTTTAGTAGCTTTATTGAGGTTATAATTTATATATGATAAATGTACTCATTTTAAGTGTACAGTGTTTTTTTTAAGTGTACAGTGCTTTTTAGTAAATTTACAGAATTTTATAACTACCAAAAATCATTTTAGACCTTTTTTTCACACCAAAGAAATATCTTTCTTCTATCTGCAGTCAATCGCCATTCCTACTCTGAGTCCCAGATGATCAAAAATCTACTGTTTGCCTGTACAGATTTGTCTTTTCTGAACATTTCATACAAATGGAATCATGCAATATGTGTTCTTTTGCCCTGACTTCTTCCACTTAGCATAATATTTTCAAGGTTAATCCATGTTGTGACATGTATCAGTAGTTTGTTCCTTTTTATTGATATTGTTGATATTTAAAAATTTTTAATTTATTTTCTCACTGATTGGGGATTAAATATGCATCTTAATTTATTATAACTTATTGCATTTGTTACAGTCTAGTTCAGATGCAAATTAATGTAATTCAGTAAAATGTAGAAATGTTGCTCCAGTATAGCAGCATTCCCATACTTCCTTGCTTTGGACTCTTTGGTTTTTTGTAAATGTTATCTTTATATATCATAAGGCCAGCAATTCAGTTTTATAGTTAATTGTTTTATGCAATTGTCTTTTAAGCCAGTTAACACGAAAAATATTTATACTTTTTAAAATATATATATATCTATCTCTACATATCAGCTTTCCTGGTACTCTTTATTTTTGTGTGTGGACTTGAATTACTGTCTAGTATCACTCCTTTCAGTCATAAATACTTAGTATTTCTTTAGTATTTTTTGAAAGGCAGGTTGCTGGCAACGAATTGTCTCAATTATTTATCTGGGAATGTGTTTATTTTGACTTCAGTTTCAAAGGATAGTTTTGCTGGATTTCGGATTCTTGGTTGACAGGTTTTTTTTGTTTATTTTTTCAGCACATTGAATATACCAACCTCCTGTCTTCTGGCCTCCAGTCAGCTGTTAATCTTATTGTTATTCCCTTTTATCTTATGAGTTGTTTTCTCTTGCCACTTTTGAAATTTTCTCTTTGACTTTTAGGAGTTTTACCATATTGTGTCCGGTTATGGATCTTTTTGTGTTTATCCAACTTGAAGTTGATGATATTTCTTGGATGTGTAGTTTAATATGTGTTGTTGTTGTTGTCTTAATCAAATTTGGGAAGTTTTTGGACATTATGTCTTCTTTTTTTTTTTTCAATTTGCTGTATAATTTCTTTTTCTTCCCCCTTGACTTTTATTTTAGGTTCAGGGGTAACGTGCAGATTTGTTACATGGATAAATTGTGTGTCACTGGGATTTGGTGTACAAATGATTTCATCACCCAGGTAGCGAGCATAATACCTGACAGTTTTTTTTTTTTTGACTTTCACCCTCCTTCAACCTTCCCTGCTCAAGTAAGTCCTAATGTCTATTGTTCTCATCATCACGTCTATGTGTACTCAAATGTTTAGCTCCCACTTATAAGTGAGAATATGTGGTATTTGGTTTTGTGTTCCTGGGTTAATTTGCTTAGGATAATGACCTCCAGCTGCATCCATGTTACTGCAGAGAACATGATTTTGTTTTTTGTTTTATTTTTTTAATGGCATAGTGTTCCCATTTTTGCCACCTAATTTTCTTTCTCTCCTCTTTCTGTTTTGTTTTGCTTTCTATTTTGTTTTGCTTGCTAGTTTCTCACAGTTTATTTTTCTTCATTGTTTTCTTTTTGTTTTTCAGATTGTATAATTTCTATTGCTATGTCTTCAAGTTCAATGATTCTTCTGCCAGCTCATGTTTGCTTCTGAGCCTCTCTTGAATGATTCATTTCAGAATACAATTTCCATTTGGCTCTTTCTATTTTTATATATTTTTTTGATATTCTCTATTTGATAAGTTATACTTTCTTTTAATTCTTTAAGTGTGGTTTTCTTTATTTTTTTTTTAACATTTTTAATAGCTGCTTTGAAATATTTATCTGCTGATTCCAATATCTAGACCCCTGCAAGAACAAAATTTATTGTTACCTATTTTTTTCCCCCACAGATGGGGCATACTTTATTGTTTCTTTGCATGTTTCATGATTTTGTCCATATTGTTGAAAACTACATATTTTAGATAATACATTGTAGCAACTCTTGATTCAGATTCCACCCACCCACCCACCCCACGCCCGCCCCATGCCTGCCCCACCACCAGGAGGTT
Organism: Macaca fascicularis; assembly: GCF_037993035.2. Lineage (NCBI taxonomy): Eukaryota > Metazoa > Chordata > Mammalia > Primates > Cercopithecidae > Macaca > Macaca fascicularis. Next base: position 72,308,697 of record NC_088388.1, on the reverse strand, counting down.
GTTGCTGGGATTTTTTGTTTAGTGACTTGCTCAGACTCTTCTGTAGAGTCTGTCTCCTTTGCAGTGTGATTTCTGATGTCTCTGGCCATATTTTTTTAATTACTGTTTTAATTTTTAAACTTGGCTTCCTAAAGGTCACCCCTGGGTTGGCACAGATTAGTGGCCATCCAATGTTTGATCAGGAGTTCTGCTTAAACGTAGGACAGGAAGGTTTCCACCCTTTACCAGTGGATCTGTATGTGGTTTAGGGAATGCATTTAAAATTCAGGCTATTTACAATTATGCTCTAACTTTTAGTTTTATGTTCAAGGCCTTAAATTCACCCAGAATCAGTAGATAGAGAAGGCCCTCTACAGACCGCTAGGGATCCTGTGAAAGTTTATCAAGACCCACTATGGTTGTTGTGTTCCCCAGAACTCCCTTTAAAAATTCTGGCTTATCTGCAGGTCTGTTGCCTGCACCAATTAGTATTATGACCTCAGAGTAGCTGCAGTAGTGGCCTTCCTGGATTATTTGCTGTTGTTCCCCAAATTGCCTCACTATTGTTTTTGACAATGACTCTGGGCATAGGATTTTCTGTGCTCAGTTTCAAATTAAATCAGCCCACTCTGGTAGCAGTAGTCCTTGTAGCCTGGTCTAGCCTGCCTTAGTAGCAGGCCCCCTATGGAGCTGGGGATTGGGATAGGGGCAGCCCCAGGGTAAAATGCCACGGACTTTCACTGTTCTTAATGTGGTTCAGAAGTTTTTCTTGAATAGACGTTTCATACTTTGGCCCAAAATGGTTGTTTTTTACCATTTCGTCTCATTTTATTTTTGCTTTTGGGGGAAAGGGTTTGCTAAGCACTTTGTTCCAGAAGTTCCACCTCCTTCTATTACTTTTGGCATTTTAATTTTTATTTAACTTTTAAACTTTCCTAGCTAGACCATAGCCTCTTTTAGGCAAACACAATCTTTTTCCTTTCCCAACAGTATCTATCCCAGAATGCATTAAACCTTTAAGCTTTAGTTTCTTGGTCTCTCAAATGAAATTAATAATCTTTGCATTGCTTACTTCAAGGGACCAAGTGAGATAATGATTAAAATCTCATTGTAAACTCTAAAGCACTGCGTAAGTGGTAAAATTACTTGAACAATTTACCATTTTACCATTTTTCAAATGGTAGAATTTCAAAGAATTTTATCATTTTAGTTTGCAAAATGTAGTAGTAGTTTGCAAACTAAAACACTAATTTTAAACACTGCAACATGTTGTGCAAATATTACTTTAATCTCTGGACTTTTTTGCTTGTCATTTAATGGTCATAGATTTTGTTATTTTGAAAGAAATAGTTCAGATGTTTTTGAGGGTAGCAGGAAGCCATTTGCAGAACAGTGGGTAGGAGTCTAGAAGTGAAAAATCAGCTTCACCAGGAGGAATCTTTAGCACCTCTCTTTTCTCTCTCACATACCATGCAACTACTGGGCCTTACCATTGCTTTTTTTGCCCAAGATGAGCTCCTAGTAGAGGCTTCTCTGGGCATTGGAAGCAGCTGCTGGAGAGATAGGGAGCCAAGAAGTTGACTGGGATATGCCAAGAAATGCCAAACATCTTGAAGTTTTTTTCACAGTTTTATTTTGGAGAAGCATGAAAGCTCATTGTTCATTCAACTAGTATGCATTTAGTGCCTGTTTTGTGCCAGTAATATTCTGTGCACTGGGGATACAAGATAAACCGAATCTCATTCTCATGTATCTTACTCTAATGGGGGAAAGAATAAACAAGAAAATAGGTCAGACAGTAATAGGTATTGTAGTGGTTTGATTGTCTAAAACTTACGCTGAAATTTAATTGCCCATGTAACAGTATTGGGAGGTGGGGCCTTTAAGAGGTACTTTGGTTCTGGGGGCCCCGTCCTCAGAGGTGGGCTTAATGTCTTTTTAAACAGGCTTTTGAGGAGCCAGCTTTCAGGGAGCTACTTGGGAGACTAGGGCAGGAGGATCACTTGAGCCCAGCAGTTTGAAGCTGTAGTGTGCCATAACTGTGCCTGTGAATAGACATTGCAGTCCAGCCTGAACAACATAGTAAGACCCCCATCTCTTTTTTAAAAAATCATTTTTTAAAAAAACTTTCAGGAATAGATTCTCTCTCTTGCCCTTCCATTTTCTGCCATGGGATGATGTAGCAAGAAGTCCCTTGCCAGATGCTGTCCCCCTTGATCTTGGACTTCCCATGCTCCAGAACTGTGAGAAATAAATTTCTGTTCATTGTTAATTACCTAGTCTCAGGTATTCTGTTATAGCAGCACAAAACAGACGAAAATAGGTATAAATGAGAAAAGTAAGCCAGGCGCAGTGGCCCATGTTTGTAATCCCAGCACTTTGGGAGGCCGAGGTGGGTGGATCACTTGAGGTCAGGAGTTTGAGACCAGCCTGGCCAACATGGTGAAACCCCGTCTCTACTAAAAATACAAAAATTAGTTGGGCTTGGTGGCAGGTACCAGTAATCCCAGCTACTTGGGAGACTGACACAGGAGAATTGCTTGAACCTGGGAGGCAGAGGTTGCAGTGAGCCGAGATTGCGTCACTGTACTCCAGCCTGGGCAACAGAGAAAGACTCTGTTCCCCCCCCCCCCCGCCCCCCCACAAAAGGGGGAGGTTAGAAAGTATGAGAGAACAGAGAATAACAGCACGTGGAGGACCTATTTGAGATAAGTTGGTTAAAAAAGGCATTTCTGATAAGGTGACATTGGAGCAGAGACCTGAATGAAGTAAGAAACTGTGCCATTTGGATACCTGGGGAAAAGGGCATCATAGGTGTGGGGAAAAAGCAAGTGCAAAGACCAAGAGGCACAAGCATGCATGGTGTCTTAGGGAACAACAAGGAAGTCATTGTGATTGAAGTGAAGAAAACAAAAAGATAGTAGTAGAAGTTGCAACCAGAGAGGTAATCACATAAGGCCATATCATACAGTTATAACTGCCCATGGTGCCCAGCAGTGACCCAGCAGGTGCCAGGTACTGTGGTAGATATGAACTGCCTCCATGTTGGGATCTGTTAGGGTCCAAGCAGAGCACTTAGGCTCTTGAGTTGAACAAGGGTTTGAGGCCTACTGTTCCAGAGGCGAACCTAGAACTGGGGTAGGTGACTGGAGAGCCTGGGAGCCTCATCTAGTATAGTGAAAGTAGCTTGGACATTGAAATCAAACAGATTTGGCTTTGAAATGGGCTTTTCCTCACTTCTTAGTTATGAGATCTTGGGCTAGTCATTTCATTTTTTTTTTTTTACTTCAGTTTACTTATCTGTAATATAATAAAAATAACACTTATTTTGCAAGTATTATAAGACTTATAGGGACTTAATAAGTCCTTAGCACAGTACCTGTCACATGGTAGGTGTTCAGTAAATGGTAGCTGCTGGTAGTAGGGGTAGTATTTATTTATTTTCTTTTTTCCTTTTTTTAACCTCCACAGAACCCCCAAAGAGGTAATGTTTATGGTAGTGCTAATGGTTAACCTTCTATAGGGTGTTTATTGTGTATCAAACATTGTTCTAAGCAAAATTCTTAGGCATCTCCAATCTAAGTCCAAATCCAGATTTCTGTTCTTCACCCAAAACCTACTCCTCTCATAGTTCTCACCAGTAAATGGCATTTTTATTATTCCAGTTTCTCAAGCCTTGGCATCATTCTTGATGTCTTTCTTCCTCTCATACCTTATATTAAATCCGTTAGCAATTCCTATCATCTTGATCTTCAAAATATATAAAAAACACGACTAGTTTCTACCACCACCACCACCACTGCTACTGCCACCATCATCTTTCATCTAAACTGTTTCTAAAACCTCCTGACTGCCCTGCTTCTCTTCTTGCTTTCCTGCTGTCTGATCTCAGTACAACAATCTACCTCTTCTTAAAATGAAGACGAATAATTTCACTCTGCTTTGTAAAACAGTCCTGTGGCTTCCCATCTTATTTAGAAAAAAACAAAGTTTGTATAGTGGCCTACAAGGCCCTGCATGATTTGGCCTTCATTACCTATCTGATCTTACTTCGTATTCTTCCCCTTCATTTACTCCACTTCAGTTGAACTGGCCTCTAAGCTATTTCTCAAAAATGCTTCTACTTTGGGGGCATTTGCATTTGCTGTTTCCTCTACTTAGACAGTTTCTTCCCAGAGATCTCCATGGCTTGCTCCTTCAACTTATTCAGGTCTTTGCTCAGATGTCACTCAATGACACTTTCTCTAATTATCTTATTTAAAATTGCAACAGCCTGCCCTTAGCACTCCCTAAACAGCTTGAGTGGATTTCTTTACAGGAGCGGTCCCCAACCTTTTTGGCACGGGACAGTTGTTCCATGGACCAGGGGTATGTGTAGGGTTGGGGCAGAGAGGGGGGGCGTTAGATTTTCACAAGGAGCACACAATCTAGATTCCCTCATATATGCAGTTCACAGTAGGATTCACGCTCCTATGAAAATTTAATGCCACCGCCGATCCGACAGGAGGTGAGCTCAGGTGGTAATGCTTGCTTGCCTGCTGCTCACCTCCTGCTGTACTGCCTGGTTCCTAACAGGCCATGGACTGATGCTGGTCCATGGCCCCAGGGTTGGGAACCCCTGCTTTACAGTTTTTATTGCCATCTGAAAAAAAATCTTTCACTTGAAAAAAAATCTCTCTTTCTTCCTCCTCCCAACTAGCATGTAAGCAGAAATTTTTGTTGTTCTTGTTCTCTGCTGTATCTCAACTCCCCTAGACAGCCTATATGAGAGAAGTGGCATTTGGGAAAGAAAGTCTAAGGCATGGTCCTCAAACTGGGCATCAGAATCTCCTTGGGAACATAAATACACAGATTTCTGAGCAACATCCCAGATAGAGCATAAAGGATCTTGTATACTCTGTGAAAGAGTTTGGATTTTATTCGTAAGGCTTTTGAAGAAGGCGGGGTGGTATTAACTACAAATGTATAAGATAACTTTTTGGGGTAATGAAAATATTTTATATCTTGATTGTGGTGATGTTTGTACAACTGAATACATTTTTCAGGGGCTAATAGAACTATATACCTAAAAGAGGTAAAATTTTACTATACGTAAATTATACTTTAATAAACCTATCATTTAAAAAAATTTTTTTACAAAGTATGTTTTTTGTTTTTTCCCCCATTTTGCGGTTAGAGGAAACAGAGACTCAGAAGTTAAGGGACTACCCTGTGATTGCATCGTGGTATGTGGTAGTTCCAGGATTTGAACCTAAATCTGCCTGATTGTAGAGTTTATGATCTTCCTACTCATTTTTAGCCTGTCCCTGAAACTATTAACAGTACAGATTTTGTTATAAAAGACCAACCTTCCTTTAGAAGCTAGGAATCCTGTCTGCCCTTGAGCAGCTCCCTAGAAGTGGTTGTCATATTCTAAATTTTGAAACCCTGGCAGATCTCATTTCTGTCAGTCATTAGTTGAGACTGGAATTGATGCTGTTATGGAGTGCTACCCCAGGCATGATCTCCTCCTGTGGCAGTGGCCCTCATTTTGGAGCAGCAGGAGACCAGTTTCAAAGCTGATGAGTTTCTTTGATTATGAAAAGCAATTTTGTACTTTGTCCAATCAGCAACACAGAGTTTCTTCTCAGTAGGAGAGTGCTCAGATGTTTACAGGCAAGTTGTACTGCTTAGCACTTGTCTTAGTCCTTTTCGTGCTGCTATAGCAGAATACCACAGACTGGGTAATTTATAACGAATGGAAATGTATTGGCTCATAGTTTTGAAGGCTGGGAAGTCCAATACCAGGGTACAAGCATCTGTCAAGGGCCTTCTTGCTGTGCTATCCCATGGTAGAAGAAAGAAGGGCAAAAAGAGGGTGACAGAGAGCAAGAGGGGGCCAAACGCATCCTTTTATAAGGAACCCATGCCCACCGTGATAAACCCACTCCTGCAATAATGGCATTAACCCATTCATCAGGGCAGATCCCTCATGGCCTAATCATCTTTTAACAGTCCCACCTCTTAATTACTGTTAAAATGGTTATTAAGCTTCCAGCACGTGCTTTCTGGGGGGAAACATTCACACCACTGCAGCACTTTATCAGTCTTCCTCACCTTGATGTACCAGGCAAAGAACTGGTTGGGGAGAAGAGAGACCCAAAGCCAAAAGAGTACAAGTAGTCTCTGTGTTGCTGTTGTCACATGGGCAACATTGTCACATCATCATTGTTTACATTTGCATGTCACTTGACAGTTTGCAACTTATTTTAACATCTATGATCTCTTTTCATTTTTAATGTCTTAGTATTCTGTGAGGAGAGTGCTTTTATTTAGAGAGAGTGCATGTTACTTGGGTATATTTTTAGATAACTCTGGCTGTGAGAATATTTTTTTCCTTTAACTGAAATGTATATAACTCCTTTAACTTTCATCCTCAAGTTGTTCTAGTTTCAGTTTGTTGGCTGATGGTAATTTTATCTAGCTCGTTGCCCTGGGGTAGTTTGCTAGGGCTACACATCAGGTACATTTTAGGACATTCTGTTCTCTGAAATTGGCCAGTGGCATTTTCCCTTTTGCTTATCTGTTGGTCCCAGCTTCTTCTCCTTGTTAGCCCCCCTTTTCTCCACATCTCATTTTGGAACCCTAGACAGACTAATCGCAGAGCAGTGTCATCACACCAGCTGTTCACTGCCTGCCTTCAACGTTTGACTTGTTTCCGATTTTGAAGTGATACAAGAGAAGTTAATGACCTAAAAAATTGCCCATCTATCTTGTGAACCTAGTTAGGAAGGAACTGTTTGATTTTTATGATGAGTAAATAATATATTTGGAGACACATTTACAAATGTGTCAGGCTATATAGTAAGGAAAGGCTCCCTAAACAAGGTGGGACAAATTGGCTGGCTAATAGAGCTTAATGACAGATTTTCCATTAATCAGAATGGAGAATGTGCTTCATTAAGATAATTAACAGAGCACTTGTGCAGGTGATACTTATTGCACACAAATTTCTAAGTTTATTTCTTTCCCTTGAATAAATTTGGAGAGAAATCCTAGCTGTATTTCTTTGTCTGCATTAAAATTATCAGTGGCAACAAATTCCCTTTTTTGTTTTTAAAGCTGCTGGTAACTGGTATCTTGTCCTCTGCAGGTGTAAGGGGCAGATGAGACGCTGCTTTTCCTTCCAGCAGTCTGTTTGCTCATCATCAGGCACCAGGCTCCACTAGTGAACCATGGAAAGCATATCCTTTTCCAACTCTTAAACTAACAACACTGGAATTAGAAAGGACCTCAGAAATCTTAAACTAATTCATTTTGTATCAGGACATTGAAGTCCAGACAGGGGAAGTGACATGGCCAGTGCCACATAGTACTCTATCTAGTGCCAGAGCTGTCTGTGGGATAGTGGGACTAACACTGAACTGAGAGCCAAAATGCCTGGGTTGACATTAGGCAAGTTATATTACTTCCTTGCTCCTTACTATTTTCATCTGTAAAATGGGGAAAGTATTTAGCATAGGGCCAAGCACAAGCAAATTAGCTTTTTTGTTTAGTCTTCTTTCCACTATACCCTGATGCTTTCCTTTCAGGGAAAACTGAAGATTATAGAGGAGAAGCTGATGTCAGGAAGAATGAACAATCAATAACCAGTGCTGTTTTGTTTGTTTTCTCTGTAGGATCCTCAGTCTTCCACAATGAACCCTGTTTACAGCCCCGTGCAGCCTGGGGCTCCTTATGGCAACCCTAAGAACATGGCCTACACGGGTGAGTAGTGTGAGAATGGCTCTCATTTGGAGAAATAGTAGTTAAGGATATTACCAAATAACTTGCTCATCCTCCTAACATACACCTCCAAAAGTCTTGGTAAAGTTTGGGAACATGCAGAAGATATGTCTGAGGTCCAGTAGAAAGATCTCAGAGAACCTGTTGTGTGGTTGTTTCCAAACTTTGTTCTACAAAAATACCAGGAGAGTGTTTTAGAGAGTCCATAAACATTTGATTTGATTATTTTAAAATATTGAGAACTATTTTTATAAAACATGAATATGTGTTAGATGATCAGTGTGTTAAGCTTCTAAGAATGCCTGTTAATTTTTTTTAAATGCTACCATTTACATCTGCTTATGTTTTTAAATCAGGGTTTTCTCAGTGCTATGCAATCAAATTAACATTCAGAAATATATTGGAGTTTGAGCCTGATATAACTGTAACTGTTATCCCTAAGTTTCTGTTTCACATGTTTGTGTTTATCACAATAGTTTCATTGTCCTTATTACTTAACCTTAACAGTAAATATTTTCTGTTTGAATTTCTATTTGTATATTTATTCTAACAAAATTAATTTCCAGTAACCAGGACTCATGGGGCAGTACTCTACACCCTACTAGCTCATGGAGCTTGTTGCTTTTCCACTTTCCAGTTCAGAGTGTTCCAGCAACTTAAATTCCTTTGCCAGAGGGAACTGAACTGCTTTGGCAGACAGAGCCCAGGGGAACCCTGTGGAGCTTTGGTTTCCTATTTGCTCTGATCCTGGCTGCCTTCATTCTTACTAAGTTGCTAAACTAGAGAAGGAAGAGAACAGTTGCATTTATCTATTGATTTACATCAAGATTAAGCAATGCAAATCTGGAAGGGGAATTGATTTTGTCAAATTTTCCAAATTTCCAAAATTGGAAAGGGAACAGACTTTATCTCTGCTTGGCACATAGTAGGACTTTGTAATGTGTTTTGACTGACTGGACAACAACCAGGTTCAAATCCCCGCTCTGTCAGAAGAATAGCTGGGTGACTTTGGACAACTTGCCCTAACCTCCCCAGACTTAATTTCTTTGATAAACTGGGATAATATTATCTATTTCATACTAGATAATTCTGGGAATGGGACAAAATATTATCCATTTCATAGGACAGTTGTGAGAATCAAACAAGGTTATTTGTACTCCTGTAGAGGGAAGGAGGATATTTTTTTGTTTCTACTAATCACCAAGGAATATTATGAGCCTGGAACTGTTTTAAGTTAATTCCCTGCTGTAGATTCTAGGACCACACAGATAGTATAAACTCCACATAAGTAGTATAAATTCAGACTTCATACAGGCCAAGGTTTCAAATTTGTAGGGAGACTTTTTATTTTTTAACCCAACCTTGACTGTTGTATCTCTGTACTTTTGGGTTTTTTTTTTTCTTTTTTTAACTGACAGTATGACTCCTCCAAGGTCCCAGCTTTGTGCAGGGGAATTTGAGTTGCAGCTCTTGGATGCTCCAGGGCCCACAGCCTATCTCCTACCCCTGGTGGCTATAAAAAGCAAGCCCTTTGAGTGCCTAGACTAAAAAATCTCCCCAAAGCAGCCTGATAACAGCTCACTACATAGACTTCCTGATTTTTAGTTTCCTCTTTATTTTTTGAGTAGTAGGGATTCCTTTTTCTTTCTTAAAATCTCAACTCTGCCTCATAGGATGTTTGTTATACTTCATCCAGCTTTTCTAGGTATTATGCAGTAGGCAGATTTTCAGGTTATTTTTCTTCTGTGTTACTGGAAATGGAAGATCTAAGTGAAGATAATTTATAAACAAATGCCAAATATAGTACGTTAGAGTAAACATTTATATGGTTATGTTAAAAGTCTTATCATTTGGTAAGAACATACTAGGTACTATATATTATAATCTTATTAATCATAAATGCTGTAGCTTTTATAGATAAAAAACTATGGTAGTTTAATTCAGGTCATGTGACTTGACTAATGTATATAGCTTCTAAGGGGTGAGAAAATACTTGAACTCAATTCTTTGTGGTTTCAAAGTATATGTGCTTTCTGTTACAGTAAGCTAATCTGTCTTAAAATATGTGCTACTTTCTCTCTTCTCCATGATAAATTAAAGAAGAGAATTGTCTTTTTCGTTTCTAGGACTAGGAAAGCTTCCCTTTGAGGAGCTAGAAGCCTGTTCCTGCCCAGCAGTTTGGGGTAGGCTCAGGAGGGCAAAAGTACAGGGGGTCAAGTCCACTGTAGTGTCATCTGCTTCCGAGGAAATGGGATGGTGGCCGCAGGGAACAGAGGAGTCAGAAACACTCCTGGTTTGAAATTATCTTGAAGTCTGAAGATGGGAAATAAAATATAGCTTTGTGGTACAATGTATTCCAGTAAGCAGCTGTCTTCTAGCCAGTTGACAGTGTTCTTTCTCTCTCTCTCTCTCTCCCTTTGAAAGCCCCTTTACTGAGTTCTTACTGTGTGCCAAAACCTGAGCTCAGTATTTTTTTTTTTTTTTTGAGATGGAGTCTCGCTCTGTTGCCTAGGCTGGAGTGCAGTGGTGCGATTTCCGCTCACTGCAAGCTCCGCCACCTCCCGGGTTCACGCCATTCTCCTGCCTCAGCCTCCTGAGAAGCTGGGACTACAGGTGCCCGCCACCACGCCCGGCTAATTTTTTTGTATTTTTAGTAGAGACAGGGTTTCACCATGTTTGCCAGGATGATCTCGATCTCCTGACCTCATGATCCGCCCACCTTGGCCTCCCAAAGTGCTGGGATTACAGGCGTGAGCCACCATGCCCGGCCTGAGCTCAGTATTTTACAAAAAATACCTATTTTTACACTTGCAGCAATCTTATAACATGGTTTTAACTAGCTCCTTATATATTTTGGCAGAGTGAATTTAGAGAACGTAATATGCCATATACTTTCAAATGTCTAAGCATAGACTATATATTATGAACTGAATGTTTGTGTCCCTCCAAAATCTGTATGTTGAAACCCTTAATCCCTAGTGGGATGGTAATTGGAGATTGAACCGTTGTAGGTTTAGATGAGGTCATGAGGTTGAGCCTTCATGATGGGATTAGTTCCCTTAGAAGAAGAGACACCAGAGCTCTTTCTGCTATGTAACAACACAGCAAGAAGGTAACCATCTGCAAGCCAGGAAGGGAGTCATTACTGGAACCTGACCATGCTGGCACCCTAATCTTAGACTTCCACCCTCCAGAACTATGAGAAATAAATGTCTGTTGCTTAAGCCACCCAGTCTGGTATTTTGTTATGACAACTCAAGCTGATTCGGACAGATAATGAGTACAGTGAACACTTGAATACCCTTTACCTAGATTCACCATAACAGTGGGCTGTTTATAGACCAGAGCATTTCTTTTTCCAAAAGCTTCATAAAGGTTTTTCTGCTAGAATTTTGGAGGGTAGTCAAGACCTCAATCTTCTTCTTGTCTTTTGTTTTCTGAAATGTTCTGATGGTGTCAGTGTCCAAGCATCACCCAGGGGTCTCGTATGTGTTCTGGAGTGTGTCAGATCTCAGCTGAAATCTGGTCTCTCTCACTAATTAGCTTTGGAACTTTGGTTGAGTTATCTTTCTGAATCTCAGTTTTCTCGACTGTAAAATGGAATAATGACCTATACAGATGGTTGGTTTGTAATCGGTGAAAATGTTTATAAAGCTTCTGGTGTCATGCCTGGCTCATAGTGGACACTCAGTTAATGGTTGTTGTAATGCATAGCAATGAGTATACACCTACAGGGAAAAGAGCGTGGGTCATAGAGTTAGTGACTTAGATTACAGACCTTATTCTGCCACTTAAGAGCTCTGTGACATCAGATAAGTTTTCAAACTTTCTGGGCCTCAATCTATCATTTGCTTTAAAAAAAAAAAAAAGATAAAACAGGGTTGGGAATGCCTTCCTCACAAGACAGCTGAGACTAATAAATGTAACAGGGCTAGCCACTGACTTGTGATGAAGTTTCCAAAACACAATTAGAAAATAATTCTAAAATGGGAGAACAGATGAAGCCCCTAAATGAATCCATCATTTTATAAAAAGATGGAGTATAAGAAGTGTTTTGAAGAAAGTGTTGGGGTTGAGTCTGGAACCTGTGTCTCCCCATCTGGGTCTGTGTATTCATTGTCTCTCTACCACAGAATAACAAGTGTCCTCCCTTCTCTTCATTTCGTTGTGGCCACTTCACATTCCTCTGCTAGCCCACTCCAATTAAAGAGTTCTTTCTGACTCCTCCTGTGTTGACCCTTAATGAATATCCTGGTTTCAGCCAGTAGAAAACACAAGTCCAAATGCTACAAATACACTAACAAAAGATATAGCTCTCAAGGTTAGAAGGCTAGGAAATTAATCTGTTCAAAGACTACCATCTTTTTTTTTTTTTTTCTTTTTAAACCAGTGGTGGTTCCCCCCGCCTCCCACCCCCCAGATTGCTGCTTTTGCTTAAAACTTTGTAAGGATCACCTGTTGGAGGTTTTGATTAACTGACATTCGTACTTTGTTTGTTCTTTGCAAAGAACTTTTGTGGGGGTTTTCCCTTCGTATATATATATTTTTTATAACAACTCTGGAAGATAGTCTTTATTTTCCAGATGAAATTAAGCTTCTCTAAGGTCACACTGTATAGCAGAGCCCAAACTAACCCCAGTTACAAAGTAAGTGCTTTTACTGCTCTAGCATACATGGCTATGACAGTACAGTGATTAGGATCTCAGATGAGCCTGGAAAATGGATTCTAATTCCTGAAACTGCTCTCGCAACTCCCCCTTTGATGTTCAAACTGATCTCCTCTGCTCAGGAGAGAACTCCAAGATTACTTGATTACTTTTTCACCTATGGTTGAAGAAGAGCATCTAAAGAGATTTATTAACTGTTCTCATGAATATAATCTTGTGATTAAATCCAGTGGACCCTTTTTAGCCTTTATCCTAATTTGACTCTTCTATATCATTTGACACCTGACCCCTGTCTTGAAGCAAGCTTTCATTGCCTCCATAATTTTCATTGACCGTAATTGTTTGTTTATTTTTGTTTGTTTTCCCTTTCTTCTTCTCCAGCTGTTCTTGAATTCGTCGCCTTTCAGAATTTTCTTCCCCTGCTCACCCATTAAAAGTTGATGTTGCACAAGGGCTCTGTTTCTCCCTTAGCCTCAACTGCTATCTATAGGCTGATGATTCATAAACTCTAGCACTGTGGCAAACCGTTCTTCTGAACTTCAGACTAGTTTATCCAGCTGTCTTCTGAAAATCTCCTCCATGAATGTCTCATGTTTTGCTCAGACTTATTACATCTAAAACTGGGCTCATTATCTTATCATTCCCCTGTAACCCATTTTTTATCATTTGTGATTAATACCAATATCTGCCTATTCCTAAAATCAGAAAACATCATCCTTGATACTCTTGCCTCTTTTGCCTTCTAAAGCCAGTTATTAAGTCCTGCCTTTTTAAAAAAGATTGTAGTAAAATGCATGTACTATCTTGGCTGGGCATGGTGGCTCACACCTATAATCTCAGCACTTTGGGGGCTGATATGGGTGGATCACTTGGCCAAGAGTTCCAGACTAGCCTGGCCAACAGAGCGAAACCCCGTCTCTACTAAAAATACAAAAAATAACCAGGCTTGGTGGCGCATGCCTGTAATCCCAGCTACTCCGGAGGCTGAGGCATGAGAATCGCTGGAACCTGGGAGGTGGAGGTTGCAGAGAGCCAAGATCGTGCCACCGCACTCCAGCCTGGGCAACACAGTGAGACTGTGTCTCAAAAAATAAAGAAAAATTTTTTTTTTAAATTTTCCATTTTAACCTTTTCTTGCTTTCCTCACCTCTCCTCTCCTCTCCTCTCCTCTCCTCTCCTCTCCTCAGCCCAGAGATTGCAGTGGTGCAATCTCGGCTCACTGCAACCTCTGCCTCCCAGGTTCAAGTAATTCTCCTGCCTTGGTAGCCAGCACGCACCACTGTGCCTGGCTAATTTTTGTGTTTTTAGTAGAGATGGGGTTTCACCATGTTGGCCAGGCTGGTCTCGAACTCCTGACCTCAGGTGAACCACCTGTCTCGTCCTCCCAAAGTGCTGGGATTACAGGCATGAGCCACTGTGCCCAGCCATCTTAACCATTTTTATGTGTGCTATTTAGTGGCATTAAGTACATTCATATTGTTTTGCAACTGTCATCACTGTGGATTCACAGAACTCCTTTTGTCTTGCAAAACTGACACTCAATACCCATTAAACAGTAACTCTTCATTTCAACCTCCCCCCAGCTCCTGGCAATCACCAACCCACTTATTATCTTTATGAATTTGACTAGTCTAGATGCTCATATAACTGAAATCATATAATATCTGTCCTTGTGTGACTGGCTTATTTCACTCAGCCTAATGACCTCAAGTTTCATCCATGTATCAGGATTTCCTTCCTTTTTAGGCTGAATGATAATATTCCATTGTGTGTGTATACTGTGTGCGGTGGTATGTGGACACTTGGGTTGCTTCTGCCTTTGGTGTATTGTAAATAATGCTGCTATGAACATGGAGGTACAAATATCTCTTGAAGACCTTACTTTCAATTCTTTTGAGTATGTATCCAGAAGTGGAATTGCTGGATCATACAGTAATTCTATTTTTAATTTTTTGAGGAACTGCCATACTGTTTTCCTAGTGGCTGCACCATTTTACATTCTCCCTTGTGGTTTATAAAAGTTTCAGTTTCTGCACAGCTTTGCCAATGCTTATTTTTGTCTCTGTCTCTCCTTAAATAATAGCTATCATAATGGATATGAAATGTTCTTTTTATTTTTAAAAAACCTCCTTTACCTTTCTTAGATTAGACTTTTCTTCCCTATCCTTCCACTGTTATCATTCAGGCCATCATTACTCTTTCTGGGATTATTTAAGTTGCCTCTTAACTGGACTTCCTAACTCCTTTCATATACCCCTGTCCCCAGTCTATTCTTTACATAATGTAGCCATAATCATTTTTCTCTCTTGAAAATTTGACATCACTCCAGCTTAAAAAACCCTTCAATGACTCTTTACTGTCCTTTGGATAAAGTCCAAACTCCTTAGCTTGCAGTAGAAAGTTTTTATGACCTTACCATTCAGATATCTCCAGCCCATCTCCTGCTCATCCTATTTATCTATATTCTCAGTCCAGCTGGTGGCTGGTATTATGTTTTTATCTAGAATTATAAGATTATTAGAGACTATCGAATCCAACCCTATTCTTAGATGAGAAACTTGAGATCTAATAAGTGCCTAAGGAAAGCACTGAAGATACACAGTGGGCCGTGGGCTGTGGCTCATACCTATAATCCCAGCACTTTAAGAGGATTAAAGTGAGGCAGGAGGATCTCCTGAGGCCAGGAGTTTGAGACCAGCCTGAGCAACATGACAAGACCTCATCTCTACAAAAAATGTAAAAATTAGCTGCATGTGGTGGCACCTGCCTGTAGTTCCAGCTACTCAGGAGGCTGAGTTGGGAGGGTCACTTGAGCCCAAGAAGTCAAGGCTGCAGTGAGCCATGCTTATACCATTGCACCCCAGCCTGGGTGACAAGAGTGGAGACCTTGTCTTAAAAAAAAGAGATTGACAATGAATTCAGTATCTGATTTACTCCTGTATCTCTAATATCCAGCTAGGCCCCTGCGTGCCGTGAATATTGACTAGTTTTTCAACAAATGGATGGACAGATAGATGTCAAAGCTGGAAGTAGAACCCAGACCTCTGGCAGCCGATCTAGCTCTCTTTCTACTCACCTTGTAGCTGCTTTTTAATTTCTAAGACACGTAGTTAGATTTCTTTAAACAAGGTAACTCTACTATCTTAGGTCATTTCCCACCTCTCTGAGTTTCTTCTATAAAGTAGGGATAATAGTGTCTGCTTACTTCAAAAGTGCTTTGATGGGCTGGGCACAGTGGCTTGCACCTGTAATCCCAGCACTTTGGAAAGCCGAGGTGGGCGGATTACCTGAGGTCAGGAGTTCGAGACCTGAGGTCAGCCCGGCCAACATGGTGAAACCCCATCTCTACTAAAAATACAAAAATTAGCCAGGCATGGTGGCACCTTCCTGTAGTCCTAGCTACTGAGGAGGCTGAGGCAGAAGAATCGCTTGAACTCAGGAAGCAGAGGTTGCAGTGAGCCGAGGTCGTGCCACTGAACTCCAGCCTGGGTGACAGAGTGAGACTTTGTCTCAAAAAAAAAAAAAAAAAAAAAGGATTAGTAGCCTTTGTTTATTATTCATGATCATTATATCCCTAGCACCTAGCACAGGGACTGGTTCAGAGTTGACTCTCAGTAAATTTTGAAGGAAGAAAATGGGGAGAAGAAAGAAATAAAGGGAAGGAGATGAGACTCTAATGAGTGAAGGAGTTCACAGCAGAGAAGTATGAGATGGGTTTGAGAAAAAGACTCCTGTGATTTGCCTGTCCTTGGTAATGAGTAGTACTCTGATATGGCAAGGAGAGTCTGGGACAGGTAGCCAGTATGGGAGAGATTTTTTCTGCTTTGTAGGTGAATAAAAATTCATCTGGAGGCCAGGTGCAGTGGCTCATGCCTGTATTCCCAGCACTTTGGGAGTCCGAGGTGGGCGGATCACGAGATCAGGAGATTGAGACCATCTTGGCTAACACAGTGAAACCCGTCTCTACTAACAATACAAAAATTAGCCAGGCGTGGTGGTGGGCGCCTGTAGTCCTAGCTACTTGGGAGGCTGAGGCAGCACAATGGCATGAACCCGGCAGGCGGAGCTTGCAGTGAGCCAAGGTGGCGCCACTGCACTCCAGCCTGGGCGACAGAGACTCCATCTCAAAAAAAAAAAAAAATCATTTGGATTATCTGTTGTGACTGGTCAACCCCTCTGGATGGACTAGATGGAACAGGGAGACTTTTCTGTTTTTTGAGTCATATGGAGACAGCAGAGACCCTCAGAGAAAGCAAGAGACCCTCTTTCATTGCCTACTTGGTTTATAGGAATTATTCTTTTTTAGAACAATGATAGTTGAAATTTGACAATTCCTTTGAGCTATTTAGCAAGAAAGAGCTGTCTTCAAACCTCTTATATTACCTATGTAGTCGGCCTTAGGCTAGCTCATTTTGAGTGGCAGTTTCATTGCTCAGGAGATTTGACTTTTGAAAACAAAATGTGACCAGCCTGTGCAACATAGTGAGACCTCATTTCTTTTTTTTTTTTTTGAGGCAGAGTCTCGCTCTGTCACCCGGGCGGGAGTGCAGTGGCGCTATCTCAGCTCACTGCAAGCTCCGCCTCCCGAGTTCACGCCATTCTCCTGCCTCAGCCTCCCGAGTAGCTGGGACCACAGGCACATGCCACCACGCTGGGCTAATTTTTTTTTTTTTTGTATTTTCACTAGAGACGGGGTTTCACTGTGTTAGCCAGGATGGGTAAGACTTCATTTCTACAAAAAAAATTTAAAAATTGGCTGGACTTGGTGGCACATGCCTGTTGTCCCAGCTTCTCAGGAGGCTGAGGCAGGAGGGTTGCTTGAGCCCAGGAGGTCGAGGCTGCAGTGAGCCATGATTATGCCACTGCACTCCAGCCTGGGTGACAGAGCAAGACCCCATCTCTAAAAACAAAACAAAGCAAAAACAAAGTTTGACTTTCCTATGATAAATTTTCTCTGAAGCATGTGAGAACAAAGGCTTACAAAACGCCATATAATAATACATAAGAAGCACAATACTTTACAACTTAAAATTACCATTTGTGATCTCATTTAATCCTTACAACAGCACTGTGAGGTAGAAATTTCTATTAGAGGCTGGGTGCAGTGGCTTACGCCTGAATCCCATCACTTTGGAAGGCCGAAGCGGGCGGATCATGAGGTCCGGAGTTCAAGACCAGCCTGGCCAACATAGTGAAATCCCATCTCTATTAAAAAAATACAAAAAACTAGCCGGGCGTGGTGGCGAGCGCCTGTAATCCTAGCTACTCGGGAGGCTGAGGCAGGAGAATCACTTGAATCCAGGAGGCGGGGATGCAGTGAGCTGAGATCGCACTGTTGCAACTCCAGCCTGGGCGACAGTGCAACGAGATTCCATCTCAAAAAAAAAAAAATAAAAGAAAGAAATTTATATTAGAACATTTATTTTACAGATGAGGAAAGACTCAGTAATCCAAGCTCTTTCCACTCCACCAAAGTGTCAGGCAAGTCCTCTCTGGGTTTTGCAGTCCATATAAGCAGTGATTTTGTATCTGTCTCATATACTGTGTGTGATGCTAAAAGCAGATGGATTAAACCTTGTCAGGGCGAGAATCATGCACATTACATGTTTGCTTGTGACTGATTTACATGCGAAGCACCCACTCTACCACTGAGCCACACCCCCTTGCTTGTGACTGATTTACTTTCCTGGGTTACAAAATGATTTCCCACCTCTGTAAAGAAGAATAACTTTTTCTCCCAAACAAAGAAGTATTGCTGTTGTTGGGTTACTGTTTTTCTGCTCCTAAATTCTCCTTGGCTTCCTGTTCTCTACAAAAAGTTGTTTATTTGTATGTTTTTCTAGACTTTGAGCTCCTTGAGGGCAGCAATTATGCACTTCTTGTGCCCAGAACAGAGTAGGCAGTTAGTTCATTAAATATATGTTGAATTAAATTATCAGTATTAGTTTATACAAATTATATTATTGTTGCTGTTATTATAATAATAACTACCATTAATTACTGTCAGTGGAGTGCCAGGCACTTTACAAATGTTGTCTCCAATTTTTGTGATAATCCTTCAAGGGAGAGCTATTATTATTTTACATATGGGGGAATCAGGTTCAGCTAAGTTAAGTAACTTTCTTAAGGTCATATAGCTTATAAGAGCCAGCTTATGTGAAATATGGGTATACTTATGAAAAGTTTATTATGCTAAAATATATGTAATACAAAATTTACCATTTTAGCCTTTTTTAAAATTTTCTTTCTTTTTTTTTTTTTTGTCACCCAGGCTGAAGTACAGTAGCACAATTATAGCTCACTGCAGCCTCCATTTCTTGGGCTCAAGTTGATCTTCTTACTTCGGCCTCCCAAAGTGCTGAGATTACAGGCATGAGCCATTGCAGCTGGCCAGTTTTAACCATTTTTAAGTGTGTAATTCAGTGTCATTAAGTACATTCACAATGTATAAATATCCCCACCATTTCCAGAACTTTTTCATTAGCAGAAATTCTGTAACCATTAAACAGTGACTCTCCTTTTACTCATCTTTTGCCCTCCCTCTAGCCCCTGGTAACCCCTAAATTTCTTTCTGTTCCTTTTTTTAAAACGAGATAGTTTCACTCTGTCCCATAGGTTGGAGTGCAGTGGTGCAATCATAGCTCACTACAGCCTCGAAGTCCCTTGGCTCAAGGGATCCTCCAGTCTCAGCCTCCCAAGTAACTGGAACTATAAGTGTACATCACTGTGCCTGGCTAATTTTAAAAAGTTTTTTTTTTTTTTTTTTTTAAAAGAAGGGATCTCTCTTTATTACCAGGGCTGGTCTCAAACTTCTGACTTGGGGCAATCATTTCACCTCAGCCTCCCAAGTCGTTAAGATTACAGGAATGAGCCATTGTAATTGGCTGTTTCTGTTTCTATGAATTTGCCTATTCTAGATATTTCATATAAGTAGAATCGTACAATATTTGTTTATTCATTCATTCATCTGTTCTTTTAAATGCCTTGGAATCTGCTTTGGCCAGTAGAGGTTGAAACCATGGCTGTCAGCCTCTGTGCTGGCCTCTCAGTGATCAAAACTAACAATCAGAACGCATAACCCCCATATTTGGAGGCCAAGGTCCTTATTGCCCATCTAGCTCCAGCAATCTGCACCAGGGACTTGGAAGATGGTAGCCCCTGGGCTGAAATTCTCTGAAAATTTTATCAGCCTCTTCATTAAACTCTCCCTCTGCATACTGCAAGTGTTCTGATTAGACTTCGGAATTCCAAAATCGTTACTTTAGATAGTTTCTGTTGGCTCAGTAGTTGTTTAGGTGGAGGATTGTTATGGACAAAGGCAGAATAGGAAATCCTATGGACAAAGGCAGAATAGGAAAAGAGCTTCCTATTCTGCCTTTGTCCATAACATCACTCCCAGTGTAGGTATCCTTAAAACAATAACAACAAAAAATTGTCCGTGTCATGTAGTTTGTTACCATTGCATAAAAGAAAAGTATCAGGTAAGGATTTTTTTTCTTTTTCTGGCTAAAGTCTTGCTATATCACAATATTCTTTGCAAATAAAGAATAATCACCCTGCATGACAGTGAGAGACATGCTTTCCATGTATCTGTTCACAATGATGGATTCTCACAATTAGCTCAGGACATAGCAGTATGTTCAGTCATTGGTAAATTTCTTTAAAATGATGGAAAATTGTCCTAGCTCACTTTCTTACCTGTCTTCTGCCCTGGTAGGGGGAAAAAAATCTTTAGTCGTTACCATGCTGAGAGTTTTGAATTAATATATAGGTGCCTGCTTATATCTGGAGAGATTTTATTTAAGGTTTTGCATCAAGGTATTTTAAACCTGCTTTGCCACCCTCCGGGGGTGCTGGTGGTCGTATCTTTTCTCTGGCAAGCCAATCTTTGATGGTGGCAGGTTTGCTGAACAGAACTCGAGGGAATACCAGGTTCCAGCCCTGAATCAAGTAAGAGTAATTCCATGGTGGCTATTTATTGAGCTTGTACCAGGCATTAGCTGGTTGCTTTATATATTTGATTTCATTTCATCCTTATGACATCCCTAGAAGATAGATGTTAAAAAACTGATGCAGAGAGGTTAAGTGACTTTTCCAAGGTCATAGAAGATTCCCTTCCAGTTTGCCTGGCTTCAAAAGCTCTACTTTTTTCTTTGTTTCATGCTGAATGAAGGGAGAGCCTAGAATTAAAAAGTTCCTTTATTTTAGCTGTTTCCTCATTCAGAAAATTAGGAGATTGCGCCTCAAGATGCCTAGGAGCTGTTAAAAGAGAAAGGAGTAAGCCACATAAGTGCTCTCTTCCCCTCCAGTAGAGATCTGCTCCTGCCTATTTTATAGGTTAGGCATCCAGGTGAGAAGGATTCTACTGCCATAGGAGGGGGCCTAAATGAACTGGACTGGATGAATTCTGACCTTCCAATTTTGTTATATACTCTGTTCTTTAAATTGTAAGATTACCAGTTTTATAAAGACTCATACACACAGTGACTGTGTGTTCTTCGTGTTTATGGTCCCTCCATAGACTCCACCTTAACCAGCACAGATCTGTAAGAAATGGAAAAACAGAAGTGTAGGAAGACGGAATACACCAAGACAAGTATTATCTCAGAGGGATGTGCCACTGTATTCCAAAAGCCTAACATAATAAATAGATGTGTAAATTGCTGTGGAAGCATGGTGTGTATGGAGGGGGGCCACAACGCTGTCAGACTGAAGCAGGATATTTTCTTGACCCCTTTGCGGGACTTGTGACAGGGGTGCCTCGTTTACTCATCCCACCCTCGTCTACCCTTTGTGAGAGGGAGTGTGTGAGCGAACCAGTGCAGGAACTGGAGCAAGTGCTTTTGGGCACTGGCAGGAACAAACTCTGCTTACTCAGCTCACCATGCTCAACCCTTTGTGGAAGGCAGCAGTAGGCAAGTGAGTATAGGATCCAGCCGGCCGCTTTTGGGCTCCGGCATCAGTGAACTGTGTGTGGGCCCCAAGGCAGTGTCCAGGTGGGGGTGCCTGCGACTCCTGAAGCCCCAGAGGGCATGTTACAGTGCTCTTTTAGCTCTGCTGTCCATGAACAGTTTAGGTGTTAACAGCCCAGTGGGCCCTTTGCCTTTTTGTGTGAGGCTGCCTTCCACCAGCGAGTGCAAAGGACCAGTGTGCCAGCCTTTTTGTACCTGCACTCGTGGCTCCCGAGCTCTTTTCTGGCGTCCAGAAAAAATGAGGTCGCTTAAACGAATTGAAGGGTGGTAAATGCAGGAGATTTTATTGACGATGAAAGTGGCTCAACGGGAAGAGGGGCTGAAAAGGGGATGGGTTGGGTAGGTAATCTTCCCCCGAAGTTCAACTGTCTCCAGCCAGATCATTTGAAGTTTTGCTGTTAAGCTGTACCTCTGAAGTCAAGCCACTTCTCTCCAATGTCTAGCCGTAGTCCCGTCTACCAACTGAATCTGAAGGTTTTTTTTTTGTTTTATTTTTTTTTTTTGAGACTGAGTCTCGCTCTGTCGTCCAGGCTGGAGTGCAGTGGCCCAATCTCGGCTCACTGCAAGCTCCGCCTCCCGGGTTCATGCCATTGTCCTGCCTCAGCCTCCTGAGTAGCTGGGACTACAGGTACCTGCCACCATGCCCAGCTAATTTTTTTTTTTTTTGTATTTTTAGTAGAGACGGATTTTTCAACGTGTTAGCCAGAATGGTCTTAATCTCCTGACCTCGTGATCCACCCTTCTTGGCCTCCCAAAGTGCTGGGACTATAGGTGCCCACCACCACGCCCAGCTAATTTTTTTTTTTTTTTTGTATTTTTAGTAGAGATGGGGTTTCACCGTATTCGCCTGGATGGTCTCGATCTCCTGACCTCGTGATCCACCCGCCTCGGCCTCCCAAAGTGCTGGGATTATAGGCGTGAGCCACCGCGCCCGGCCAGATCTCTTTTATTTTAAATCAACTGGCTGACTCCTTCCCTTAGTCTATTTTCTTTTGCATTTTCTTGTGAACGCAATTTTTCTGTGTTCCTTCTTGGAATCCCTGGTGTTAATGAAGGGTTCAGAAACAAATAAGATGAGGTGAGCTCAGTATCCTTACTCAGAGCCCTCTCCTGTAGTGACAGTCCAGGGCTTCTTTCTCTGGAGCTTCTGACATTCTTGGGCAAGCTCGACAGGAGACCATGAAAGCCTGTCCGTAAGTATCCTATATAAGGACAGGTATAGCCATAGCTACCACCAGTGAGTGACTTCCCTTTTCCTGCTAATTAAGTGCATGCAATTTAATTTAGATTTCTATTAGTTACTTATGGTCCTTATATAGGACCATCAATGGTAATAAAATTTTTGTGGCCCTGAATACAGCTGAAAATCAGTGGGATGTTGACCCAGGACCCAGGACTGGAAGAGCTTTTGTGCTGCATAGATTCTCATTGAAATGGTTTCTGTTGCTTAATGTAGTGGAGAGAGCCTGTTCTTGAAGTCTGAAGACCTGAGTCTGACTCCTGGCTCTGCCTCTAAAAACTTATTAATAAGTTCCTTTACTTCCAAGGGCCTCAGTTTCCTCTTCTATAAAGGTAGAAATAATAGTACCTACCCTGTCTATCACTTGTTTGTGAGACTTTAAGGAGATAATCGATCTCAAAGAACCTTTTAAATGTGACATGTCTAGTCAGGGGTAGAGCTGCATTGATCATTGGACTGACTGTTCTTATCTTGAGGGTTAATTGCTTGCAGGCTGGGTCCCCAGGAGGCTGTTTAGATTAGTAACTTTACTAGTGCTGATCTCTCTTTCGAAGAGAACTCCTTGGCATTTGGGGTCAGAATTGGCCAGCTTCCCAGAGTTCTACTTCCCATGGAATCACAGGGATTCTGGTCAGGAACCAGAGAAGTCCAGAGCTTGGGGAAAAAATGGTGTCTGGGTAGAGAGGAAGCCCCTCCCCACCCATTTTGTTCCTCCAGTGGATGAGTTTATTATAACAGCTATCTGTGAATAACAATGGTTGCTGTTTGTTGAGGGCCATTATGGGCCATACACCGTGCTTTGGAAACTTTTCTACCAAAGTGTACCTGCTGTCAGAGGAGAATGAATTCATCTCTGGATTGATGGGGGAGTGAATAGCCCACAGCAGCTACTCCAAGATTAACATTTATTTGAAGTCTATGTCTTATCTTCAGAATTCATAAGGATTTTGCCTTAAGGCACCATTATGTAGTCGTACTTGTTTTCCATAAAACAAACACTTTAAATTATTTACCGTTTGGTAAAATTAATACCCCAGGAAGGTACTACTATTTATTCAGTACTTTTTTTTGTACCCTCCAGCATACTGTTGAGTACCACAGGAGTTCCTGTACCCAGTTTGAGAATTATGTCATTATTTTAATCTTTTTTTTTTTTTTTTTTTTTTTTGCGCAAAACATTCCACACCATTTTATTTCAGCCTTCATCCAAAAATGTAAACTGTGTTAAAAATGTATAGTCCTGAGCTTTGGATACTGACCTCCAATCTTCATAGATAGATGAGGAGAGAGGGTCAGGATAGAAGTTCAGAGTGCTTCCCACCCCTAGAGAAAAGGTAAGCCCTAGACATGGTATAGGACCAGAACACCAGGGCCCTATGGAGAACAGGCCTCCTTCTCTTCTAGCACTGGCCCAAGTCCCTCCCACTCACCCACTCACCCCAGACTCTCCTTTTCATCAGAGAAGAGACATTCAGAATTCTTTAATCTTGTCCATGAAAATGGTATATGGCACATGTAGCAGGCAGCTAGCTAAACAATGAGGGTTAGGGCTTATCCCCACTGCTTTTTGGCAGAAAGGATAGGGCACAACTCAGCTTCCTTCTCTTCCTCAGAAACATCATTGCGTATTGTAACGGGTTGACAGGACAACTTGAGGTTCGCCACAGAGACTGTAATCTCCTGGTGGTCATAGTTCCAGGTTACAACTTCTACCACATTTCACTCATTGTTAGCCCCCTTGGTGAAGCAGAGCATAATTAATGCCAGCACATGCTTCATATTATCTTCTTTCTCTACCTTGAATGTAAAGGAGTGGGTGTGGCCAGAGAGCTACAGACAAAGAAAAAGCTGTCCATAGTGACTGAGGCTGGAATCCCCAGACTTCCAACACCCCAGTCTGGGCTTGGTTCTCCTGACTCAAGGTGGTGGCAGTGCTGGCAGCTGTGCTGCAAGGTTTCTCTTACCTAATCTGTATTATCCAAGTTTTAATAGGTGTAGACACAAATCAAGAAAGATGAAAGGACTTGTTTCTGTCAGAGCCAGGAAGTAGAGAAGCCAGAATCAAGCTTAAGTTAGGATGTTTCATGCTCTTAACCATGAAGCTACATAGTTAACTTACAGTCATGGACTATTTAACAAGGGGGATACATGTTGAGAAATGCAACAATTAGGCAATTCTGTTGTTGCGCAAACATCATGGAGTATACTTACATAGACGTAGATGGTACAGCCTACTTACACACCTTGGCTATGTGATATAGCCTAGGCTACAAATCTGTACAGCATGTTACTGCGCTGAATAATGTAGGCAATTGTAACACAATGGTTGTTTGTGTATCTAAACATAGAAAAGGTACAGTAAAAATGCAATATAATCTTAGGGGATCACCTTCATATATGCGGTCAGTGACTGAAATGTCATTATGCAGCATATGACTGTAGACTGTCTTATAATTGTTTATATCTTTAGTAATACCCATTGCTCTTACAGGCGGTCATTGTGTTCTCAGTACTAACACAAAGTGCCTAACACAAAGTGAACTCTCAACTAATATTGGTTAGTTGAGTGAATAAAGGACTGAATGATCAAACCACTAATAATGAAGCCTTTTCAGAGGTCCCTAAATCTCTCTGGCAAATTGACCTCAGAGTTTGGAATAGACTTTTTGTCCCGAGGGTCTTCTCTAAACAGTGATTCACATTTAGCTCTAAGCCAGTGCTTTCACACAGAAAATGATGTTATTTGTAGGGAACTCTGATAGACAAAGCTGCCTAGGAGCTCTTATGCCTCACCTTCTTCCCAGACAGCCTAAGAGCCTAAGGAATCAGTATCTCAACTCACCTGTAACTCATTTAGATAGCTCCTAAGCTGCCATGAAGGAGTTCTCAGAATTATCTGGTTTATGTTTGTCTCCCCAACCCCTAATATATACTCACACATGCACACACTCGTCTCCATCCTTGCACCTATTCATTCCTGGTTCTTACTATGGTAAGCACAGGTGTGTTTTGGAAAGAGCTGGTCTAAGAGTTTTTTTTTTTCTTAGTGGTAGTATATGCATACTTTGGGAGATTAGAGAACCTCCACTGTAGACTTGTCCTTTCTTTCAGGGTATGTTGTCTGGAACTTCTAGGAGAATTCCTCTTCTGAACTCAGAGCATCTTTTTTAAGAGACAGCTTTGCCTTGTGAAAACCCACAGGCATTTCCCTATGTTAGCATTCAGGGTCTGTCTGGTCCATAAAAAGAAACCAGTTGAAACCTGTCGCTATTGGTGTTTAGATTTTGTTGGGGGGAGTGGAGAAAGGGGGGTTGTTTTGTTTTCTGGAGGGAAAAAAAGGCTATAAGCTAGGTGAATATCCTGATACAGTGAACCTTTTCTTATGGATGGAGAAACTTTTCCAGCATCTGGAGGTGCCCAATTGTCGGTTTCCAAAGTCTCTGTGACTAATAATTGATTTATACTTTATAGCAGTGATTTTCTAAATGTAACCCCTGGGCCTACAAACCTACTAGAAATGCTAATTTTTGGGCCTCAGCTTCAGACTTACTGAATCAGAAACCCTAGAGGTGGTTCCCAGCAAAATTGGTGTTTTTACAAGCTCTCTAGATGATTCTAATGGACCTATCTCCCATTTAGTAAATGTGCCATAGTCTTCCTCTTCTCTCCCAATTTTGTGAGCTTGTCTAGGAATCTTGCCATCATGAATGTCATAATTCTTTTGAGTTCAGAACAGCTTTAGAAACAAAGGTTATGTGTCAACTGTCACACATGTGTCAGCTATGACAGAAGGGGCTGCTGGCACCTTCTCAGTACAGTCTGGGTGTCCTAAACCCTGGACAGAGGGATGCAAGCCAATTTCCAGCAGAATAGCGAACAATTCTCTTTTTCTTTGCACATTTTAGGAAAACTAAATAATTGGCCCCCAAAATTGGCTTTAAAAGGACTCATGTTGGGTAAGGTCGAAAGTGTGATTACTTGAAAATTACTCAGCTGGTGGGGAATGTACTTGAATTTAAGTGTCTAAATCAGATTTTTGCTATTACTGCTGTCAGCAGGAGAAGATGCAGAAAAATCAATAGTCCTTGGTAATGTTCAAGTTATAAAACCATACTTCTTGTTACCTCCAAAGGTCTCTGTCTACCAAGGAGAAGCTGGCCTTCACTGTCACCACAAGTGCTGTCACAATTTGTAAGTTTATGCTGAGTTCATTGAACTCTGTTGCCTTATGCCTGCATGGCAGGAGGCCTGAAATCTTTGTGGTACCATAAGATAGGTGGGGATGGGCAGAGAGTCAAGACCTGACTCCAAACCTTCCTGCCCTCTTCCCGCCTTAGTGTGGACCCTGACCTGGGAGCTCTGAATTGAAATGCAGACAAGAGGGCTGGGCAAACTGTCCAAAGAGGGGACCTGATCCTAAGCAGTTCTGTTGTAATTTAGGTTACTAACCATCCTGAGTTTCCAGAGGAGCTTGGAGCCTTAAGAAGGTAGGCTGAGTGATTCATATTATTATAGTTATTTTCATCATTTGAGTACCCATTCCCTAATAAATCCAGTGCCAGATTTTTTTTTTCATGTAGCTTAGTAGGTAAGAATTGCCTATGTTTGAATCTCAGCTCCATTTTTTGATCACTCACTGTGCATCAGTTATAAATGCCAGAATATGCTACTGGAAGACTTGATTAACAGTAGCTTTGGCCAGGTGCAGTGCCTCATACCTGTAATCCCAGCACTTTGGGAGACTGAGGCAGGAGGACCATTTGAGCCCGGGAGTTGGAGACCAGCCTGGGCAACAGAGAGAGACCCTGGCTCTCCAAAAAATTTTTTTTAATTAGGTGGCATACATCTGTGGTCCCAGCTACTCAGGAGGCTAAGGCAGGAAGATTGCCTGAGCCCGAGAGGTCAAGGCTGCAATGAGCCATGATCATGCCACTGCACTCTAGCCAGGGCACCACAGCAAGACCCCATCTCAATAAAAAGGAAAGGAAAGATAGAGATAGAGACAGAGAGAGAGAGAGAGAGAAAAAAAAAAAAACAGGAGCTTAAATAGGTAAATAGGAGGTATATTTTTCTTACATAAAAAGAAGGCTGCAGGTCAGTGGCAGGTGGCATTGATTTATTAGATCAGGAATACAAGACCAGTGTCTCTATGATTCTTTGGCCTTTTCCTCCTGCTCTGAGATGACTGCTGTAGCTCTAGCTATTATGTCTGTGATGGAGGTAGGAAAAAAGGGGTGTAGAGGAACAAGAGTAATGTCTATTCTTTTCCTAGGAAAGCAAAGACCCAAATACCCCCAGCCGACTTCTGTGTACATCTCATTGGTCAGAACTGGGCCACATGGCTATTCCTAAGTGCTAGGAAAGCTGAGAAAGTGAGTATTTAGCTTTTCCAGCCTTAGTAGTGAAAGCATTTGGTAAGGGCAAAGGGTGTTGGGAATGATCATTGGGTTAGCGAGCCCATTGTCTATCACAATTACCCAGGCAAGTAAATTAGCTTCTCTAGTTGCTTTCTAAAATAAAGATAATGGTAGGACCTACCTCATGAAGGGGTGGTGAGGATTAGATGGGATTAATGTAAAGTGCTTAGCATAAATACTTGACAAATGGGGCTGGGCACAGTGGCTCACGCCTGTAATCCCAGCACTTTGGGAGGCTGAGGTGGGCAGATCACAAGGTCAAGAGATCGAGACCATCCTGGCCAACATGGTGAAATCCCATCTCTACTAAAAATACAAAAATTAGCCAGGTGTGGTGGCGTGTGCCTGTAGTCCCAGCTACTTGGGAGGCTGAGGCAGGAGAATTGGTTGGACCTGGGGGGCAGAGGTTGCAGTGAGCCGAGATCACATCACTGACCCCATCCTGGCAACAGAGTGAGACTGTGTCTCAAAACAAACAAACAAACAAAAAATAACTTGACACATAATAAGTAATAATAGTGGTTTTTATTATTAGCATTATCATCTCAACTCTGCAAAGTGATTATTATCCCATTTTATATGAGATAGCTAAAGCTCAGTGAGTGGAAGTAACTTGCCTGAATTTACAGTTTGAAATGACAAAATTAGGATTTGAGTCTGTCTCTGAATCTAAAGTCCATTCAGCTTTTTCTGCAGTGGAAGTTGAATCAGCAGGGAAATGGTAGTTAGCTGATGGGTCTGTCTTAGCCAGACCCAGGCCAAGGGGTCTTATCAGCCACAGGGCTTAGTGATTAGAGAGCGAGGAAGACTGAAAAAAAAAATATAGGTTTGGGCAGTGAGAGCCCAAGCAGAAACTCCCATGTGGGACATACAAGGACAAAGAGAACCACAACTTAGGGGGCCAACACTGGACTGATACTAGACCTAACAAATTGGGCGATGAACTTTTTGTTTGTTTGTTTTTTGAGACAGGGTCTTACTCTGTTGCCCAGGCTGGAATGCAGTGGTGTAATGATCATAGCTCATTGCAGCCTTGATCTCCTGGGTTCAAGTGATCCTCCCACCTCAACTTCCCAAGTAACTGGGAATACAGATGCGCACTGCCATGCCTGGCTAATTTTTTTTTTTTTTTTAATTTTTGGTAGAGATGAGGTCTTGCTATGTTGCCCAGGTTGGTCTTAAATTCCTGGGCTCAAGCAATTCTTCTGCCTCTGCCTCCCAAAGTGCTGGGATTACAGGTGTGAGGCACCATGCCCAGCAATATTTGAGAAAACTGGAAATGTAATTTGATAAGGAATATAAGAAAAACTATTTAAGGGAATAAGAACCAGAAGGAACACCTAATCTAGTCTGAAGGGGAGAAGGTCAAGGACTATCTGAGCATTGAAAAGAGCCTGATCAATGACATGAAAGTAGAATAATCAAATGTTAGAACAGCTGTGTGTTGTTGTTGAAGTGTAAGATGCCAGACCCGGCTTGGCAGGAGAAAAAATAGGACATCTAAATGTGCAAGAGCTAGACTTGGATGGTCTTTATGCCATGATAAGTAGTTTGGAACTTTATTCTTGGTGGTGGGAAGCTGCCAGAGGCTTTTAGGCATGATGGATAGGTTGGCATTTTTGAAAGATCTCTCTGGATGTAACGAAATGGATGGATTGGAGAGAGTGGGAAAAAGGAGAAGACCAGTTAGGAGGGTATTGATACTTCAGTCAAGAGACCTGAACTAGAAGCTGTATTTGAGATGCAGAGGTGGGGACATATTTGAGACATTTTTAGAGAGAACAGTGTCTAGCCTTCTGTAGACATTCAGTATTTGTGGAATATGAATGAAGTTAGGACTTGATGTTGGACTTAGGGAGTGAGGGAGAAGGAGGAATCTGGACTTACCTCAGGCTTCCTCCAGCAAAGGTGACAGGTTGCATGGTCATGACTTTCACTGAGTTCTTGGGAGTACTGAGGCCAGACTGTGTGTCAGAGATCTTTCCTTTTAGATGTTGCTCAAGTAATTTTCTCATATCCCTTGAGGAATCCCTCTTTTTCTAGTTCTTGGGCATTTCTAAACAGTATACCTTGGTAATTGTGGGACAGTGGTCTTCCTATTTTATATTAATAGATTTGGAAATTGTGGTGCGAAGTAGTTAAGTAACTTGCCTTGAATCATCCAGCTACTGAGAGTTAGGAAATGTTCTTCCCTTTGCAGCATGTTGCCTTTGTATAAGACTTTTAGACTTCCTGTTGTAATTTCAACGATTATAGGTCATAATAAAACAAGCAATAAAATTCAGATTAGATTGATCTAATTACTCAGCTGTTAGGATGAGGCCTGAGTTAATTGTAATTCAATGTACCTTCTAATTCAGTCCCACAGAGTACACAGTGTCATTTGCATTGTACAAAAAAAGTTCTGCTGATACCTCCTTAATGTTAAAAGGAAAAAATAAAATAACTCATAGAAATAGAGCCAAACATTTCCCTACCTTCATTCTCTTTTGTCAGATAGATCTGGTTTCAATCTTAACTGTCACTTACATAACCATGAGCAAATTACTTAACTTCTTAGAGCCCCAGTTTTCCCGTTTGTAAAACATTATGGGAGATGTTCATTTAGTAGTAGCTGTTGTTACTATCTTGCAGATGAGGAAACAGAGATAGAAAATTTGATAAGGGCTCTAAGTGTCTTGCCCAGGTCATATAGTAACCTAGTGGTAGCTCTAAACAAAGAAGTGTTGAAATTGTAGTATTTTCTAGAGATCATTGACCTAAGATATGTTCCATTTCACTTTAATTGAAAATCCTGTCCTGGTGTGCATGTTGCACATATTTCCCCCCTACTTGCTTTAGGACCTCACCAGCGTATTCACAAGGTCTGTAGAAACAACAACTCTTTAAATTTGTAGGGCCCAATGAGAGTTTTTAAAGGCTGGACCTAAGACTTATTCCTATAATCCCAGCACTTTGGGATGCTGAGGAGGGAGGATCTCTTGAAGCCAGGAGACACCAGCCTGGGTAACATACTGAGACCCTGTCTCTACCAAAAAAAAAAAAAAAAAAAAAAAAAGACATTTTTACATGTTATCTGGAAAATCTGGGTGTTTGTGTTCTAGTCTTGGCTCTGCCAGAAGTATGAGTGGCAGTTATTTGGAACAGATGACATGTCTAACAATAAGAGATTACTTGAAAATATCTAATGTCCAATAATCTTTTTTTTTTTTTTTTTTTTTTTTTTTTTGAGATGGAGTTTCACTCTTGTTGCCCAGGCTGGAGTGCAATGGCGCCATCTCGGCTTGCCGCAACTTCAACCTCCCAGGTTCAAGCAATTCTCCTACCTCAGCCTCCCAAGTAGCTGGGATTACAGGGATACGCCACCACGCCCAGCTAATTTTGTATTTTTAGTAGAGACGGGGTTTCTCCATGTTGGTCGGCGTGGTCTTGAACTCCTGACCTTAGATGATCTGCCCACCTCAGCCTCCCAAAATGCTGGGATTACAGGCATGAGCCGCTGCAGCCAGCCAATGTAATCATTTTATGGCTTCTCTTGTTGTTTTACCTTATTTCCAAAACAGTGTATGCTCATTGTAGAAAAATTAGAGGATACTGACGTGAGAAGAACATAGAGGAACACTAATAATTCCCCTGATTCAGAGACAATCACTGTTAACACTTTGGTGTATCTATTTTTCTAGGTCTTTTAAAATGAACATACATACATTGTTTTTCAACAAAAATGAGATTATATGCTATGTACAGTTCTATAACTCACCTTAATTTACTTAAGGAATTCTAGGTTGGGTTTAGATTTGTTTCAGCTAATGCCCTGTTGGTAGACAGTTAGGTTGTTTGAACTTTCCCTGTTAGCTAGTAGCACAAAACAGAAATAATAGACTGAAATATTACAAATAAAAAGGCAAAAATGTGGGGACACTTTCATTTACAATTTTTTAAAGAGGGACAAAAATGTTTTAAAATGCACAAAAGATTGTAAATACACATATACACAACAGTATACAAAAAATTACCCGTATTCAGAGAATGACTAATTTACTGTTTCTACAAAAAGCCATGCTGACTTGAAGCTTGCTTTTGTCCAGCTTGTGCTTGGTCAAACAATAATAGGCCTAACCAACTGGATCCATGTGAGAGTTGAGGGAAAAGCAGAGTGATAAGGCACATGATTGAGATCTGGAAGATTTTTCATTAAACAATCTTAAAATCTATGGGCAAACACAATTGTTTCCAACAGGGAACTTTTAATGAAAAGGGCATGGGTGGGAGACTATTATTTACTGAAGTACTTACTGCTCTGTGCCAAGTATTTATGCTAGGTGTTTTGCATGCCATCTTTTAAAATTTTCTAGCCTGCAGTATAGGATATCCTTGTGTTCATGAGGATTAGGTAAAGGGACTTTCCTATGATACGATATCTGGTCAATGGTACAGCTGACTTTTGAATCCACACTGTCTGCCTTTAGAACCCCCGTTCTTCCCACTGGACTGTGATGGCTCCTTTAGGATAGCCAGAGGAGGAAATATCTTCTTTTGATTCACAGTAAGAATGTTTAGATGGGTCTCTACAAAGTAAGGTTAGGGTTTGCTCTGAACTTACTCTAGTCTGGCCCTGCTCACCTTCCTAGCCAGCCCACATGCAGATACAGAAGAAAAAAGGGACACTGGTGCCAACATAAGAGTAGGTACTCAAAAATTATTTATCAATATGTAAGTTAACTGATTGTGTCTATTTTTTAAAATATCAAAACCCAGACTTTGAAAATTGAAGTGATTTACGCAAAGTCACAGAGCTAAAAAGTAAAAGAGCTGGAATTGAAACCTAGGTCTGCCTATAAATGAAGCTCCACTGTTGCATAACACTGTACAGTTTGTCTCAACTTGACACCTGCTGTCAGTGTCCACAACAGTAGGGAAGGGGACATGACCTGAGCACAGGTAACACTCTATTTAAGGTATCTCCTGTCACTAACTTGGAGTTGCAGCAACCTTTCCAATCCAGAAGTCAGACCAGATTAAAAGTGTTTTTGTCTTTCTTCCCTGTTCTCCCACAACCCTAATATCTCCCTCTGTGATGGCCTTTGTCCCTGGCAGCCTAATATCAGGGTTACTTATATGCTTGCTTGTCTTTCTCATTAGATGGTGAGTTCATAGAGGGCAAGAATTATGTCTTTTCATTTTGCATTCATTGTAGCACTTAGCACACATTAAGTGTTCAAATAAGTATTTATTTAGTTGAATTGGCCAAAGTTTGTGCACTTGGCTCATTTTTGAAGGCAGTTGCTCAAGTATTAACATTTAATATATACACAATTCTAAAAAGCATGGATTTTTGGCTTTCCAGCCCACAACTAATTATAGCACTGGGAAAGGTCTAAGAAAGGTAGGATACAGGCTTCAGGATGATAAAATAAATATAAAAGTGAATGTTAGCAATCTGAGTGTAAATGCAAACAAAGATACCTTTAGATCTGTGCCCCTAATTTCCTTCATTTTTAAGGGGGAGAAAAAGGGTTGGCTCCTTAATAGATATATAATATATAATATATACACATATTATATGTTATTTAATATGTAACATTATATATAATATATAATACATGTATGTGTATATATAGATATATAATATCTATATATAGATATGTGTATGTGTATATATTATATAATACAGATATGTGTATATAGATATACAAGCGAAAAAAGGCTTGACTCCTTAATATATACATAATATATTTTATAATATATAATATTATATATTATATATAAATTATAATATATATTACAAATATATATTTGTGTATATATTACAAATATATAATATTACATGTTATATATATTATATATAATTATATATTATAATATATATTATGTATGTATTAAGGAGCCAAGCCTTTTTTGGCTTGGCCAAAAAAACTTGTATATCTATATATACACAGATCTATATTATATTATATATACACATACACATATCTCTATATATATCCTTTATATATATATAAGGGAAAATTCCTGTGGACTCTTCTGTCTCCTCAAACTGTCACTTCCTCTCCTTTCCTTTACTGTCAGCATCTTTACTCACTCTGTCTCAAAAAAAAAAAAAAAAAGAAAAGAAACAGAAGCCTTGAACAACACTGTACACCAAGTATACCCAACAGTCACCTAGAGGGCACTCCAGTAACAGAAGAATATAATTCTCAGGAATACGTGCAACAATCTTCAGGATAGACAGTGTGCTAGGCCATAAAACAACTCTCAGTACATATAAAGGATTGAACTCATACCAAAATATGTTCTCTGACTGCAGTGGAAAAAAATTAGAAATCAGTAACAGAAAGAAATTTGAGAAATTCACAATTATGTGAAAATTAAATGACACATTCCTAAATAACCAGTGGGTCAAAAAAGAAATCACAAGGAAAATGAGAAAATTCTTTGAGATGAATGAAACATAACATACCAAAACGTATGGGAAATTTATAGCTGTAATTGCCTACATTAAAAAAGAAGAGGCTGGGCGCGGTGGCTCACACCTGTAATCCCAACACTTTGGGAGGCTGAGGTGGGCGGATCACAAGGTCAGGAGATCGAGACCATCCTGGCTAACACAGTGAAACCCCGTCTCTACTAAAAAATACACAAAATTAGCCGGGCGTGGTGGCAGGCGCCTGTAGTCCCAGCTACTTGGGAGGCTGAGAGAGCCGAGATTGCGCCACTGCACTCCAGCCTGGGTGACAGAGCGAGACTCCATCTCAAAAAAAAAAGACCTCAACTCAATAACTGAATCTTTCACTTTAACACACTGCGGGGAAAAAGAGCAAATGAAGCCTAAATCAAGTAGAGGAGAGGACATGATAAAGAAATCAATGAAATAAAATGGAGAAAAACAATAGAGAAAATCAATAAACCAAAAGTTGGTTATTTTAAAAGACCAGCAAAATCAACAAACTCTTTTAGCTCTAGCTAGGCTAATGAAGAACAAAAGAGAGAAGTCTCCAATTACTAAAATCAAGAATGATACAGAGGACATTACTACTGACTTTTATAGAAATAAAAAGGAATATGAGGTAAGACCGTGAACAATTGTATGCTAACAAATTAGACACCTAGGTGAAACAGACAAATTCCTAGAAAGACACAAACTGCCAACACCGACTTATAAAGAAATAGAAAATCTGACCAGACCTATAACAGAGAGAGATTTAGTAATCAAAAAACTTTCTACAAAGAAAAGCCAGATGGCGTCTTTGGTGAGTTCTACCAAATATTTGAATAAGAACTAACACCAATCCTGCACAAACTATTTGAAAAAATAGAAGATAAAGGAACACTTTCTAACTCATTCTGTGAGGCCAATATTACCTTGATACCAAAACCAGACAAAGACATCACAAGAAAACTGTGGATAGACCAGTATCCCATTTGAATACAAATGTAGAAACCCCGAACAAAATATGAGCATTGTTTTGGGTCCTATTCAACACCTGATATTGTCACACTTTAAAATTTTTGCCTGTCTAGGCCAGGCGCGGTGGCTCACGCCTCTAATCCCAGCACTTTGGGAGGCTGAGGTGGGTGGATCACGAGGTCAGGAGATCGAGACCATCTTGGCCAACGTGGTGAAACCCCTTCTCTACTAAAATAGAAAAAATTAGCCAAGTGGTATAGGCATGTGCCTGTACCCCTGTAAGCTACTTGGGAGGCTGAGGCAGGGGAATTGTTTGAACCCGGAAGGTGGAGGTTGCAGTGAGCTGAGATAGCGCCACTGCACTCCAGCCTGGCAACAGAGCAAGACTCCCTCTCAAAAAAAAAAAAAAAAAGAAAAGAAAAAGACCATCTGATAGGTATGAAATAATATAATATTCCTTTTATGTGCATTTTGCTGATTACTGTTGTGGTTGAACATTTTTCTGTTGCTCCCCAGTCAGCTGTCTGGTTTCTTTTGTGTTTTGTTGCCTGATTAGATTCTATTGGCTTATTTTCATTTCTTCTTGATTAATATGAGTTTTTTAATCTGGCCTCTAGTCCAATGTTAACATATGTTACAAATGTCTTTTATTTCTCTGTGCTTGCCTTTTAACTTTGTTTATGGCATCTTTTGACATATAGAATTTTATGTTTTAATTAAATTTTTCACCCTTTTGTGGTTCTTCCTTTTGGTATCATCTAAGAAACACTTTGTAATCCCAAGGTTATACTGATATTCTCTGGGACTCTGAGATTCTCCTATTTCTTTTTCTTTTTTTTTTTTTTTTTTACTTTTTCTTTTTTTGAGACAAGGTATCACTTTGTCACCTAGGCTGGAGTACAGTGGTGCAGTCACGGCTCACTGCAGCCGCTATCTCCTGGGCTCAAGTGATCCTCCCACCTCAGCCTCCCTTGTAGCTGGGACTATGGGCACATGCCACCACTTTTTGTAGAGCCAGGGTCTCGCTACATTGCCCAGGCAAGTCTCAAACTCTTGTGCTCAAGCGATCCTCCTTCCTCAGCCTCCCAAAGCATTGGGATTTCAGGAGTGAGCCACCACGACCAGCCTGTTTTATTTTATATTTAAATCTTTTGTCTTTCTAGAATTGGAGAAGTGTGAGGTGTGGGGTTGGGGATGTCTAGTTTTATTATTTTACATGGAAAACAAGTGTTCCAATACATTACATTGAATCTGAGCAAGATTTTTCCTTTTAGTAAATGTCTTTAAATGGAACAGTAGAATAAAAGAGTGGACCAGGTGCAGTGGCTCACACTTGTAATCTCAGCACTTTGGGAGGTCGAGGCAGGCAGATCACTTGAGGCCAGGAGTTCAAGACCAGCCTGGCCAACATGGTGAAACCCCGTCTCTACTAAAAATACAAAGATTAGCTGGGCGCAGTAGCAGGTGCGGAGGCAGGAGAATCGCTTGAACCTGGGAGGCAGAGGTTGCAGTGAGCGGAGATCACACCATTGTACTCCAGCCTGGGGGACAAGAGTAAAACTCCGACTCAAAAAAAAAAGAGTGAATTGACCTGAGAGACAAAGGTATTCATGGACCAGATTATCCATTCACAACATTTCACCTTGCTCCTTGATCTGTTTTAGAAGATAAATGCGCAGAGGTTAGAGACACCAAACAACCTCTAAAGTGTTGAGTACCTCCGAAGTGCCTTGTAAATGTAGGAGAAAAAAGAAGCAACAGCACACTCCTGGAATGGGGATTGAGAGAATAAGCCATCTGCTTCACATTAAAATCTCTCCTTTACCGGCGGATAGGGAACTGCAGAGATATTTTTAGATTAGTTAAAAAAAAAAAAAAAAAATTTGTCCTGAGGCAGCAGCACACACTTGGCCTTATATATTTACCTAGGAGCAGTTATATTACTAACGTCTAAGCAACTTATTTTCTTACCTTTTTTTGTTGTTGATACTGTTTGTACACTAATGACATAGGAAGTTAAGGCTGATCTGGTTTTAGCAGCCTTTCTGTGCGAGGGCTCAGCCTAGGTGAATGACCCAGAGGTTGCTGGCCTTTAACCTGGATAGGTATGCTTTCTCCGAAGATGCAGCACAACTCAGAGCACAATTGATTACTGGATATTTCCTCCTGTCTTGTTACCTCAGGAGGACCTGCCTTGCTCTAGATGAGAACAGTGCCTCATTTATTATAGTTCACACCCTTTACAATTCCCTGCAGCTCGCCAGTGGAAGGCTGGGTGGCTGGGCCTTGAATCTAATATACAGGCTATCTTAGATTCAGGTCTGGTGGGCAGGTTCAGAGCCAGCACTACAGAACTGCTGCCTGCTTGGGCTGACCTACATTTTCACCAGTATAGCACTCTCAGCAGCCAAGCCTCCCAGCTAGTAAGAGAAATTCAGATTCATGCATTTTTCTGGAACTAACAGATTCAAGGGTCTATTTATTTTATTTCCTTCTGCCTATCAAAGAAAAGAAGCGGGGGTGGGGCGGGGGGCTAGTACTTGCAAACCCTGCAGTTAGAACGTTTCCCATCTTTCTTTGTAGCTTTTTAGCCCACAGGACTAAAATGGGGTTTTTGTGCTCAGGATCAAATTTTGTAGGCTCTGCCTCCTAAACATCTTTGTAGTCCCCCCTCTTCATCCTATTGCTAGTGTTTTAACTTTTCCTTTGGGCTACTGTAGTGACTTACTATCATGTTCCTCCTTCTCTGATCTTAACCACTCTGAACTTTTCATGCTGCCGCCGGAGTAGTTTTTGTAAAACACACACATGAAACCCCCAGTTTACAACCCTCCAATGTTTTCCTATTTTTTTTTTTTTTTTTTATTAATTCCATCCCTTAGCCTGGCATTCAGATCCCTTCACAGCCTGTCCCCTAGTCTACCTTTTTATCTTTATTTCCTGCCACTTTTCCCCACATGCAGTAAATTCAACTGCACTGAACTATTTACCATTTCCCTAATGTGATATGCACTTTCATACCTTCATGCATGGAATCAGTATATATTTCTTTGTCCCTGCCCTCTCCACACCTTGACAAACTCCTCCCATTCATTGTTCAAAGCCAACTAAAATGTTTATTTCTCTCAGAAGCCTTTCCCAACTATTCTAAACATGTTCTTCATTTCCTCCTCAGCATTCTGATAACACTTTCAGCATTCTCTGAATATATCTTACATATATTACACCTGTAGATTAATTTAAATAACTATATTATTTCCCCATTAGACTGTAAGTGCCTCTGTAAAGAACCTAGCACCCTGCTTGCCACAGAGTATTTGCCAGATGCTATGATGATGATGATGATGAAATCTGGATGCAGTCACTTTAGGCCTTCACTGACCACAATCACCATAGTCTTGTTATGTCAGTTCAATTATCTTTTTTTAATTGGGGAAAAACTATCAGCAGAAGAATGAACAAGGCAAGAAGAATAATTGAATTGTTTTAAGGGAAGGGGATTTGTAAATTGAAGTCTGATCACTAGTGAGCAATCAGGATGAGGGAAGATTGAAGGAACTGGGTCTGTTGGATTTGGACACAAGAAAATTCAGGAGGAATCATGGATGTCTTCATATCTCTAGCAGGCTGTCCTGGAGGAGAGGAAACAGACATGTTCTGTGAGGGGAAAACTAGGACCAGGAACTAGAGTGCAGTGGTGTGATCTCAACTCACTGCAACCTCTGCCTCCTGGGTTCAAGCAATTCTCCTGCCTCAGCCTCTGCACTCCAGTGGCTGAAAAAGTGTTCAGGGTGAGATACCTAATAAGTCAGATTTTTAGCTCAGAGTGAAGAATTTTCTAATTTCAGAGCTCTCCAGTCTGTGCTTTGACTCACTGAAGAGGTTCTGAGTGTACCATCATTAGAAGAGTATGCTACGGGAGGCTGAGGCAGAAGAATTGCTTCAACTGAGGAGGCAGAGGTTGCAGTGCGTCGAGATCACACCACTATACTCTAGATTGGGCGACATAGCGAGACTATCTCAAAAAAAAAAAAATAAATAAAAGAGTGGCCTGGCATGGTGGCTCACACCTGTAATCCCAGCACTTTGGGAGGCTGAAGTGGGTGGATCACGAGGTCAAGAGTTTGAGACCAGCTTGGCCAACATGATGAAACCCCATCTCTACTAAGAATACAAAAACTAGCCAGGTGTGGTGGCATGTGCCTGTAATCCCAGCTGCTTGGGAGGCAGAGGCAGGAGAATCGCTTTAATCCAGGAGGCGGAGGTTGCAGTGAGCCGAGATTGCACCACTGCACTCCAGCCTGGCGACAGAGCAAGACTCCATCTCGGGAAAAAAAAGAAGAGTATGCTGGCAGAGGCTATGCTGCCAGTCATGTGTGCCACTGTAAAGGGTATTCCTGTGCTGAGTGACAAATTGGCCTCAATCACCTCTAATACCTCTTCCAACTCTATAATTCAGTGCCTGTGATACTTTTCAATAACATGACCATGACCTTTCCACTGAGTGGAAACAGTAGTTGTTGTTTTATTTTTTTTTTTAAACGCAGCCATCTTTGACCAAATTGACTCTCTAGAGTAATTTCCTATTTTCCTTGGTTTTGAAGATGAAGTAAAAGAATCTTGGCAAAGTAAATGGAAGCCAAATCCAGAGATTTTCTCTGAGTAGACTCATTTTGAGGAGTGGCAGGGAGGTTGGTAGGAATGGATATTGTCTCACTCAGCAGGTCTGGGTTCTGTCTCCACTCTCTACTTATTTATTTATTTATTTTTGTTGAGACAGAGTCTCGCTTTGTCACCCAGGCTGGAGTGCAGTGGCCGGATCTCAGCTCACTGCAAGCTCAGCCTCCCGGGTTTGCGCCATTCTCCTGCCTCAGCCTCCCGAGTAGCTGGGACTACAGGCGCCCGCCACCTCGCCCGGCTAGTTTTTTGTATTTTTTTTTTTTTAGTAGAGACGGGGTTTCACCGTATTAGCCAGGATGGTCTCGATCTCCTAACCTCGTGATCCGCCCGTCTCGGCCTCCCAAAGTGCTGGGATTACAGGCTTGAGCCACCGCGCCCAGCCACTCTCTACTTATTAGCTCTGTAAGAGAAGTCTTAATATCCTCGTCTCTAAAATGGAACTAGTAATATATTTTGTATCAGATAAAGAAGTGCCTAGCACAGTGGCCAGAACATAATACAGATTCAAAATTACATCCTTCCTCTTGCGCTCTTCTTTATTATCTTGAGAGAATAAAGATTTTTTTGGTCTTGTTTTGGTTTTGATCACCTTAGGGGGTCATATGCGGGGCAGTTTTCTTTTTAATTGTGAGCTTCAAACCGAAAATGTCTTCATTGCCTAAGTATTCTCCTACTCACAAAGAAGTAAGCCTCTTTGTCTTTTTGAGCCAGGGAGTTTGTCTTCCTCTAGCCTTTTGATGCTCTGCTATTTTTAGCTCCTAAAGGTAAAGTATTTTCAGAAATAGTCCCCTGATTTCTGTTGAAAGTAATTTCTAATTTCCATATTAATAAAAAAAATAGCTTTATATTTCTTTAGTCCTAATCCTAGTACCAACAAGAAAAGAGGATTAGATTGTATTGACATCTGTAAAGCAATTAAAATGTACACATCAAAATCCCAGAATACCTGATCACTATTGCAGCCTTTAGGATACAAAGGAGAAAGGCTAACTTGTGTCCATTTATTCTCTTCACTCTTGACCTTCAAAAAATACCAATACAAAAGGGGCAGGTTTATTTCTAAGGACAAAGTGATAATTATTTGGTAGGTGTGGAAAAGGTATTGCTTTTGGGATTCCCTTCCCAATTTGACCACTGACTACCTGAATAATCTTTTTGTTGTTGTTGTTGTTGTTGAGACAAGAGTCTCACTTAGTCGCCCAGGCTGGAGTGCAGTGGGCGTGCATCTCGGCTCACTGCAAGCTCCGCCTCCTGGGTTCACGCCATTCTCCTGCCTCAGCCTCCCAAGTAGCTGGGACTAGCAGGCGCCCGCCGCCACGCCCAGCGAATTTTTTGCATTTTTAGTAGAGACGGGGTTTCACTATGTTAGCCAGGATGGTCTCTATCTCCTGACCTCGTGATCTGCCCATCTCGGCCTCCCAAAGTGCTGGGATTACAGGCGTGAGCCACCGCGCCCAGCCGACTTGCTGAATAATCTTAACCAGAAAGTTACTTCACCTCTCAACCTCTATTTGATTAGCTATAAAATGGGAGAAATCACATTAGGATTGACCTGAGGCTCAAATGAAAAGCAAGTGTGAAAATATCTTTTGTATGAGCAATGAGTGAAATATACATGGTATGTCTCAATGACAGTCATGTGTCAGAAGACTGTAGAGATCCTGAGCTCAAGCGATCCTCCCACTTCAGCCTCCCAGAGTGCTGAGATTACAGGTGTGAGCCACCATGCCTGATCAGACTTAATGTATTAACAGTTATAAAACTCCTGGACTCAGGCAACGCTTGAGAC
The DNA here is from genome assembly GCF_037993035.2 of Macaca fascicularis. Classification (NCBI taxonomy): domain Eukaryota; kingdom Metazoa; phylum Chordata; class Mammalia; order Primates; family Cercopithecidae; genus Macaca; species Macaca fascicularis. The sequence goes on along the minus strand of NC_088388.1, from coordinate 72,266,781 downwards.
CCTGTAATTAATAAATAAATAAAGAAGTAAGTAAGGTAAGAAGATAAGGAAGGAAGGTAAGAAAAGAAGTAAGAAAGGAAGGAAAGAGAGGGAGGGAGGACCAAATAAAGCTCCCCGTAATGCTGCCATTATATAATATCTGCCAAGTTCAAGTGAATTAAAAATAATTCCACTTGGAAACATTGAAGGAACATCCTATAATTGCCCCTAAAGTGAAAGGTATCTGAAATGACAAAACAGGAGTGTGATTACCTGTGGCTGCACAATTTCTCACATGAAGCTGAATACAGATTTTGGCTATGAGACTGGATCACTTGGCTTCCCGGATTAGACCCCTGACTTTCTTCCTGAGAGGTAGCACGCCTCCAGATTGCTAATTAATTGACAAGTTAGCTACCTCAGTTCTAAAATCAGAAAATGATTGGGGGGTAAAGAGGTGAATTTTCTTTGGAATTGGAAAGGATTCAGGGAAAGGCATATTAACAAAGATACATTATTAAAGCTCCAATATTTACAAATCCCAAAGAAGCTTTTAGGGACTTAGGGGTTTAATCTTTGACTTTTAAAACCAGCTTTTCATTGTCAGACAAAATACCAGTGAGCATCTAACAACTGCAGGAAGCAGTGAGACAGGCACTTATACATTGGTTAGAACAAGTACAAATTGATGGTCTTTCTAGAAAACAGTATGGCAAAGTATGTGAAGGCTCTTAGCGTGTCACGTCTCTTCACCTCCGCTATTTCTCTTGTCTGAGTCCCAACATCTATTGCTAGGAGCTTGCAGTAGGCTCTCAGCTGATTGCTATGCTTCTCTACCCCATTATAGTCTGTTTTCAACACATCAATCAGAGTGACCCTTTTCAAACATAAGTCAAAGCATGTTATTCTTCTGCTGAAAACCATGAGGTCTTTTCATTTCACTCAGAATAGAAGTCTAAGTCCTCATAGTGGCCTGTAAAGTCCTACATGAACTGGCCAGCCCTTTACCTCTCCGACTTCCTCTACTACTGCTGCCCCGTCATTTGTTCCATTCCAGCCACACTGGCCTTTTTGCTATTCCTCCAACATTGTCCCATATGCTGTCCACTTTAGGGCCTTTGCACTGACTGTTTTGTCTGAAACACTCTTCCTTCAGCTATCTGCTTAACACTATCATTTCCTTCAAGCGTTTGCAAAAATAATACCTTCTCAATGTGTCTTACTCTGATTATTCTGTTTAATATTGCAGTGCCCTTACCCTCGACACTTTGGCACTTCTGATTCCCTTTACTTTGCCCATTTGCTCTTTTCCATAGCACTGAAGACTTTATGTTTAATATTTATCCAAGGGTGCCTTCTCCCACCCTCTTAGAATATAAACTCCACAAGGAAAGGGATCTTTGTTTTGTTCACTGACAAAAGCCCCTAAACCAGTGTCTGGCACCAAGTAGATACTCAAATTGTTGGATGGATGAACTTTAAAGATAGGCCTACCCAGCCGGGCACGATAGCTCACACCTGTAATCCTAGCACTTCAGGAGGCCAAGGCAGGTGGATCATGAGATCGAGAGATCAAGACCATCCTGGCCAACATGGTGAAACCCCATCTCTACTAAAAATACAAAAATTAGCCGGGCATGGTGGCACACACCTGTAGTCCCAACTACTCGGGAAGCTGAGGCAGGAGAATCGCTTGAACCCAAGAGGCAGGGGTTGCAGTGAGCTGATACAGCGCCACTGCACTCCAGCCTGGTGACAGAGTGAAACTCCATCTCAAAAAAAAAAAAAAAAGGCCTATCCTTTAATCTAGAGATTTGACTTCTAGAATTCATTCCTAAAGAAATAATCAGTCAGAGATTTACTTAGGTTATTTTAGTTTGTTAGCTATTATAAAAGTGAAATTTTCTTTTTTTTTTTTTTTTGAGACAGGGTCTCGCTCTGTCATCCAGGCTGGAGTGCAGTGGCGCGATCTCGGCTCACTGCAACCTCCGCCTCCCAGGTTCAAGCAACTCTCCTGTCTCAGCCTCCCAAGTAGCTGGAATTACAGGCATGCGCCACCATGCCTGCCTAATTTTTGTATTTTTAGTAGAGATGGGGTTTCACCACGTTGGCCAGGCTGGTCTCGAACTCCTGACCTCAAGTGATCCGCCCGCCTAGGCCTCCCAAAGGGCTGGGATTACAGGCGTGAGCCACTGTGCCTGGCCCAAAAGTGAAATTTTCAAACAACTAAAACAGGTAATGGTTAAATGATATATCTACATATGGAATATCATAAAGATATTAAAATAAGCCTTTCGAAGAATATGTGATTACATGAGTAATTGTTTATAATGTTAAAGTGAAAAAGAATATATAATGGTGTATACCCCTACCTCATATCATATATAAAAATTAACTCAAATGGATCGGTGATCTCAATATAAACCAAAACTATAAAGCCGTTAGAAGAAAACATAAGGGTCAATCTTCATGACCTTGGATTTGGCAGTGGATTCTTAGATAGGACACCAAAAGCATAATCAACAAAAGAAAAAAATAGGTAAATTGGACTTAAATCAAAATTGAATTTTTTTTTGCATCAAAGGCAATATCAAGAAAGTAAAAGGACAACCCACAGAATGGGAGAAAATATTTGTAAGTAATACATCTGATAATGGTTTAATATTCAGCATGTATAGAGAACTTCTGCAGTATAACAGCAAAAAGACAAACCACCCAGTGAACAAATGGGAAAATGCCCTGTAATCCCAGCACTTTAGGAAGCCAAGGCAGGAAAATCACTTGAGGCCAGGAGTTTGAGACCAGCATGAGCAATATAATGAGACCCAGTCTCTAAAAAACACAAAAACAAAACAAAGCAAAAAAAAAAAAAAAAAAAGGCAGGGCATGTTGGCACGCACCTGTAGGCCCAGCAGGAGGCTGTAGCAGGAGGATTGATTGAGCCCAGGAGTTTGAAGCTACAGTGAGCTATGATCCTGCCATTATACTCCATCCTGGGTAATAGAACAAGACCCTGTCTCTAAAAAATAAACAAATAATTGTATTTTTAAAATGTATTATTATTATTATTATTTTTTTTTTTTTGAGATGGAGTCTCACTCTGTCACCAGGCTGGAGTGCAGTGGTGCCATCTCGGCTCACTGCAGCCCACCCTCTTTAGTAGCTGGGACTACAGGCGTGTGCCACCACACCCAGCTAATTTTTGTTATTTTTTTAGTAGAGACAGGGTTTCCACCTTGTTTGTCAGGCTGGTCTCAATCTCTTGACGACGTGATCTGCCCGCCTCGGCCTCCCAAAGTGCTGGGATTACAGGCGTGAGCCACCACGCCCAGCCAAATAATTGTATTTTTAAATGGGAAAATGATTTGGATAGACATTTCTCCAGAGAGGATATAAAGATAGCCAATAAGTACACGAAAATATGCTCAGCATCATTAGTCGTTAGGGAAATGCAAATCAAAACCACACGGAGATCCCACTTCACACTTTAACTATAGAATGGCTATCATAATAATAATAGAAAAGAACAAGGGTTGTTGAGGATGTAGAGAAATTTGAACTCTCATGCATTGCTGGTGGAAATGTAAAATAGTACAGACATTGTGAAAAACAGTTTGGTGATTCCTTAAAAAGCTAAACATAAAATTACTGTATGACCCAACAATTCTACTACTTGGTATGTATCCCAAAGATTTGAAAACAGGTACTCAGACAGATGCTTACATGTCATTGTTTATTGTACCATTATTCACAATAGCCAAAAGGTGGAAACAACCTAGGCGTCCCTCAACAGATGAATGCATAAAGAAAATCTGGCATATACACATAGTGGAATATTATGCAGCCATAAAGAAGAACAAAGTTATGGTACATGCTACAACATGAATGAACTTTAAGCACATTATGCTAAGTGAAAGAAACCAGACACAAAAGGACAAATAGTGTATGATTCCACTTACATAAAATAGGCAAATTCAGAGAGACAGAAAGTAGATTAGAGGTTACCAGGCTGAGTATTGGGGGATGTATTGTTAATGGTTACAGAGTTTCTGTTTGGGATGATGAAAATGTCTTGGAAACAAAGGGTGATGATAGTTGCATAACATTGTAAATGTCATTAATGTCACTGAATTATATATTTAAAAATGGTTAAAATTGTAAATTTTATATTACACGTATTTTACCATGATAAAAAAATTTCAAAAAAATCTCCCAAACCGAATATAGTATACTGTGGTGAGCTGGAGCTGGTCTGTGTAAGCTCTTGAGAGCTGATTGTGGGCACCTCTTCCAAGCTACTCATTCAGTGATGTTGGTAGCATCAAATTGGTCATGGTGGAAGCATTTATGCCATGGCAGTTGGCAAATGCTGCAAAGCAGCTCCCGTTGCCAACCCCTTCGAGCCTGTTGTTAAATATTTACCAGCACACCACTGAATATATGTGTATAAAAATGTGTAGAAAGCCATCTGGAAAGATAGATGTCAAACTGTTAATGATGTTACCTCTGGGGAGGAGAGTAGTATTGTGGCAGGAATGTGAAAGTAAACTTGAACATAAAAACTATAAACTTCTATGTTACTTCCATTGTTTGTTGTTTTTTTTTGGGGGGGGGGCGGGGGAGATGGAGTCTTGCTCTGTCACCTAGGCTAGAATGCAGTGGTGTGATCTCGGCTTACTGCAGCCTCCGCCTCCCGAGTTCAACTGACTTTCCTGCCTCGGTCCCCATAGCAGCTGGGACCGTAGGCGCCCACCACCACGCCTGGCTAATTTTTGTATTTTTAGTAGAGACGGGGTTTCACCATCTTGGCCAGGCTGGTCTCGAACTCCTGACCTCGTGATCCACCTGCCTCAGCATCCCAAAGTGCTGGGATTACAGGCGTGAGCCACTGTGCCTGGCCACTCCTTTTTTTTTTTTTTTTTTTTTTTTTTTTTATGGTGAGCATATAGACATATTTCTTGTACGGGCGCGGTGGCTCAAGCCTGTAATCCCAGCACTTTGGGAGGCCGAGACGGGCGGATCACTAGGTCAGGAGATCGAGACCATCCTGGCTAACAGGGTGAAACCCCGTGTCTACTAAAAAATACAAAAAGCTAGCCGGGCGACGTGGCGGGCGCCTGTAGTCCCAGCTACTCGGGAGGCTGAGGCAGGAGAATGGCGTAAACCCGGGAGGCGGAGCTTGCAGTGAGCTGAGATCTGGCCACTGCACTCCAGCCCGGGGACAGAGCGAGACTCCGTCTCAAAAAAAAAAAAAAAAAAAAAAAAAAAAGACCAAAAAGTCTGCATATATTGGGATTTTGGTATTGGTAACTTTTCTCTTGAGAGGCTGAAAACTGGTCACATATGCTATCTGAAATAGCCCATGGAGAGACTGAAGGCCAAGCCTAGGACTTGGATTCTGTTTCCTCAAAAATCTGCTTTGTTTGTTTGTTTTTTGCCTAACTAAATAAGCGTTTTCTTATCTCTCTGTAGGTTACCCCACAGCCTATCCAGCAGCTGCCCCTGCCTACAATCCCAGCCTGTACCCCACCAATAGTCCCAGTTATGCTCCAGGTAAAGAGAAAATGGGGACCTAGCAGTGGCAAATGGGGTAGGAAGGGGGATTCTATTTGGAAAAACAAAACCACTTGCTGGCCTTTTCCTGTTCTTAATTGCTCCAGTCCCAGCCTGTCCAGGCTTGATTTTCCTGGGAGTCCCCTCTGGGAACTGGGACAATCAGCCTCAGGGTGGGGGCGGGAATAGAATCTCCTCCACTCTGTCTGGGACTTAAGGTTGACTCATCTCTCCCACGCTGGAATATCTGAGACCTGCATCCTCCTCATGGAACCTTTTCTGCTCTCCCAAGCAATGTCCAAATTCATTCTCTGCTGAGTTTTCCCTGAGGCTGCCACTGGGACACACATACACCTTGGGACACACACACACACCCCTACACACCTTGGGGCACACACACATGCTCTTGCCACCAGAGAGTAAAGAGCTGTTTTTCAAGCTGAGATAAGCTACTTGTTTTTCAAAAGTAATAAAGGCCCAACACTTGGATTGAGGTTGAAATGGGTTTGAAAATGTTGAAAAGGTTTTTTCTATTTTGGGCTCGGAGCATTGCAGCAGTCTTAGTTCTGATCTTAACCCTCATGCTCAGTTGGTGCTCTAATACTCAAGAGCAGGAGAAAGAGTATGGGCTCTGTGGTTAGAAAGTCCTGGGTTTGAATTCTGATTCCCCAACTCACTAGTTCTAAGGCCTTGGGCAAGTCACCTCACCACTCTTAAGATTCAGATGTGACTGCCTGCCTCAGGGTTGTGGATGGTTTTATGTAAGTTCCATTTACTCAACATTTTGACTCACCCTGTTATGCCCAAGGCACTTTGGAAGACCTTGTAGAGGATTCAAACTTGAGGAAGCTGTAATCACTGCCTTTGGAAAGCTTTTGAAGGGAGCAGTGACACATGGGCTAAAGTTCTATAATGGTATCTCAGCATTGGTTTTATATTTACCTTTAGTCAATATGACATATAATATTTTCCCCAAGATCTATGATAGAAGACAGAAATAATAAAAGCTACAGAAATTCTCTCTGATAATCAAATTTGGTAAGTTCTATCTTAAGTACAATGGCTTCGAGGATCATGCATATCATATATAAATAAATGATTTAAATTTAAGTGCTATGAGATCTGTGAACTGACTTTGTAAACTGTCTAGACTAAAACAAAATGAGTTGTTGCAGAAGGTCAAGTAAGATCAAGAATGAAGAAGATTCATTGTCTTTCTAGTCAGGAGGCCATCAGTGACCTCACTGGAAGCATTGTCAGTGAGGTGGTGAGGCTAGAAACCAGAGTGCAGTGAATCAGGAGTCAAGAAGTAGATTTAGCATATATAGCCTATTCTTACTAGAAGCTTAGCTACCAGGAAAGGAAAAACAAAAGGACACTGACTAGAAGTGAATGTAGGGTTGAAGGAAGGTTTTCTCGGATATGAGTGTGGGGTACTGATAGGAAGGTGCAAGTGGAGAGGACAAGTCAGAGACACAGGAGAGGTGGTGCCAGTCAGAGCCAGGCCTCCACAGAGGCTGCTGTAGGGGTGGGAAATCTGGAGCTCAGTTCTCTTCTTTGGTTTGGGAAGTTGAGTAGCGGGTGGAGACAGGGTGCCACACGCAGGAGGGCAACTAAAGGAAAGACTAAAGGAAACGTGACAGGTAGATATGCTTAGAATAAATTGCCCAGTGGAAAGTGGAGAGTTCTCATCTAATGACCTTGATTTGCTTAGACAGAGGGGAGTAGGGATCAAGGGAGGGTTCTTAACCAGGGAGGTCAGGATGTGAGAGCCTCACAGGAAGGAGTAGGACTGGAAACTACCAAAAGATAACAGAGTAGGGTCACACTGGGGGCCTATCTGAGTGGTGGAGGCTGCGAATTTGTCCAGGCTCTCATGCCCAGCACTGGGCTATTTTCTCATAATGTTCAGCACTTCTAATGATAGATTGTGGGATTGTTTTAGAATCAGTTTGCCAATAAGTGGAAAGACATGGAATAAATAGCTACTGTTTGTTGAATGTTTTCTATATGTCAGGAACTATTTGAAGTTCTTTATCTATATTAGCTTGTTGCATATTGCAATAAACTTTTGAGGTTGGTACCCTTATTATTCCCATTTTCCAAATGGGAAAACTAAAGCTTAGAGAATTTACATAACTAGCCCAAAGATCCAAGCCCCGCCCGCACCTTGCCATTGTGCCACATGAGCTCTTAACTGCTACACTATAGTTGTGTCAGTGGGCCAGAGAGAAATTAAGGCATTAGACTGGCTAAAGAGGGAAAGGAGTGCAGATAGGAGGAGGCTGAAACTGTAGGGAAAAAAAGAGAGATTGAGATTGAGTGCATCCTGGCATGTGTATTCAGCTTTAATTTTAAAACAAGCAAAAAGTAAGCCCTCATCTAACTTGATTTTCCCCAATTTTGTTTTTAAAAGTCAACATATTTCTACTAAAGTCACCCAGACTGTTTTCTCAAAAACGCACAAAATCCACAAGAGAGGGTAATGCTAGAATACTGTATTTAAAGACCCCAAACTCGGAGTTGAAAGACCTAGGTTGTAGCACTAGCTTTGCTTCTGATTTTGGTGTGACTTTGGGAAGATCCCTTTCCCTTTGAGTTACTTACACACACGCGCGCGCACACACACACACACACACACACACACACAGAGCATATTTTGGAATGCTGGCCTCTGGATTCACAGTGCAGGTTTCCTGACTGTGGGGGACTTCCTACCATGGAGAAGCTGGCTCAAGGTCAGAGAGGACGGTGTAGGTTACTCTCACCTTCCTGCCAGAGCCAGCCATTTGTGATGCAGAGAGGTACCTTCAGAAGGAACCAGGCTCTTAGGTTTAAATTTCTTTCAGCTGCTTTAAGGAGACCAAGAAGTTGCTTGAGAGAAAGCTATTTTTAGCAGCTCTGAGTATCCTAAGATGTCATCTGTCCAGGATGCAGGGAAACATTTCACTCTTTTCATTGGTTCTGAAAGCAATGTGGGTATTTGGAGCTTTTTCCCAAGTTCTTAATGATTTCAGGGATCTTATTTAAGAACTCTTTGGCCCCATAAGAGGTAGGAGCCAATCAAGACTTGGCTTTTAGAATCTAGGGACCTATTAATGGTAACCTGGCTTGAAAATAAATGAAGGGATGGATAAACAGATTAACTAATACAGATAAAAATAAAATAACCTCCTCATGAGAATCTGTTGACAAAAACATTTTCCCCTATTGTCTCATTTGATTTCATAGCATCCCTATAAAGTAGAAATACACTATTCCCATTTTACATGCAACAGACTTGGAGAAGAGTAGGGAAAAGGAATTTGTGCTTTCTGAACAGCTGCCCTGTTCCAAGCCCTGCACAAGTCATGTTACAAACGTTCATTTTTACCTTAGTCTTGTAAGTTAGGGCTTCCTGCCTCCAACTTTGTTCAGACAGGTTAAATAAGTTGCCCAAAGTTATACAGCTAAAAACCAGTAGATTTGGGAGGGCAAGGCAGGAGGATCCCTTGAGGCCAAAGGTCAAGACCAGCCTGGGCAACATGATAAGACCCTGTCTCTACAAAAAATTAAATTAAAAAAAATAGGCAGGCTTGGTGGCACGCACCTGTAGTTCCAGTTACTTAGCAGGCTGAGACAGAAGGGTCACTTGAGCCCAGGAGCTGGAGGCTGCATTGAGCTATCATTGCACCACTGCGCTCCAGCCCGGGCAACAAAGTGAGACACCGTCTCCAAAAAAAGCAGTATAGCTGGGATTCAAACCCAACTTGTCTGACCCCACAACCTGTGCTCCTTCTATAGCACCACAGTGACCCACAGGCTTCAGGGATGGAGTGCCTCTGCATTGGTCGTATCTCAGAGGTTTTACAGACAGCTCTTTAGAGGCCAAAGATGGTGATATTGTCTCTGAACCTTCACTTCCTCTAACACAAAGTCTCTGTCATATGTGAAATCCCTCTGCAGTTCCTGGGATAACTGAAATGTATTATAAGAGACAAGCAAAAAGCAGGAACTTGGGCTTGTTCACATCCAGGCAGCTCTGGGTCAGCTGCCTGGAAGATACTATGGCATCCAGGGGCTCTCTGCATTGAATGGACTTTCCCAGATGACAAGTCTGTCACCCTCTCTAGGGTAAAAGTGCTTCACATCTTTATTTACTGTTTTTGTGAAGCTGGGGAGAAACTGCTATTGCAAAACGTGTTTATGTAACTGCAATGTATACAACCTTGCACAAATTCTTAGTGGTAATTTCAACTAACATTTCTATCCAACAGAGTTTCAGTTCCTGCATTCAGCTTATGGTAGGAAAGCTATTTTTCCTCATCTGTATTACAGCCTATGAATGTGTTAATCTTGTAACAGTGATAGATCCCCTCTCCTTTCCTCCCCAAATCCCATCCCCTAGGCTTGGGCTCCCCCCAGGTGGCTCAGCAGCAGTTCCTAAAGCATGCAGGAACATGTCTGATGGTGCCAAAATCATGGGTTGGAGACACACATGAACCGTCCCTAGGGCAGCAGCAAAGGATCATGGCATTAAAAGGTGTCTTGTCACCCTAACCTGGCTGCTGAATTCAAACAAATGAACAAAAATTCCAGGACCTGTACACAGCTCCTCAGTTGGCTTTGTGGCAGCCTCTGTGAAGGAGTACCTGGATTATGCCTATTAGAACCCAAAAAACTAGTTTGCCCCAGGATCAGATTTTCCATCTCCATCGGCAGTCTGACATGTTTGAAGACCTGGTTGATTTGAGATACAATCTGTTCCCTTAGCCCAGAACTTGAGCTCTGGGCTCATTTTCCTAGAAGATGCTGAGAGGTGGAGGGGGGTGGGTGGGGCAAGCGTGCTAATAAATGAGGAACCAGAACTGGGTTCTCTGGACAGTGTGGACTCCAGGCCCAAGGCACCACGGGAACTTCTGGGCACCTGTGAGGGTCCCAGCAGTATAACTTGACTAGGTCCTTTTTGTCATAGACAGGAAGGGACCATGGGAAGGACTTGCAACTTTCACCACCCTCACCTGGGCTGTTCAGGAAAATGTTTTTGTAAAATCTCTGCACCCTTTCTCAACTTTTAACCTTGAATTATTTGGATGCTGGAAATTGAATTTGTGTATCGCGCATCTGTCAGGAGATGAGCTGTGAAATTTCTCCTTGCCACTGCTGTGGGCTGTGTGATCTTGGGCAATTTACTAATGTCTCCAGGCCATAGATAAATTGTTTAATTTCACATGATCTCTGAGGTCCCTTTAAATGCTAATACATTGTCCTCTTATAATTTTATTACTTCAATTTTGTTAGTCGCAGACCTGTTTCTCATATAGTCATTTTTTGTTTGCCTCAGGATATGTGAACCTGGACAGAAGGGTGCATAAAATAAGTTAGAGAAGTTCTCATTCTTCCCCTTCCAGTTATAGCATCTGAAATAGATCTGCGTAAAGAATACAGATGGAGCTCTTCACTTTATAAAATTCTGTGCCAGGCCCTAAGATGGCCCTTTGAAAATATGAAGACTAGTAAGACAAGGGGCTTGTTCTCAAGGAGCTCACAGTTTAGTGGAGAGAAGACATGCTGTTAAGCACAGGTGCTTCCAAGAATCACAGGGATTGGGATAGTCAGTTTATAGGGATGCAGGAGAGAGCTGTGTTTAAGGGGTGGGGAGAAGGAAAGGCTTCATAGTAGGTGTGAGTCTTCAGCTCATGATTGATGGATTAATTAATGTTACCAGATGGAGTTTGGGGAGAGACATGCCAGAAGAGGTAGCAGTGTGGACAAAAACATGGAGATGTGAAGCTCCTTGGCATATTCTCGGAATGATAAGCAGTTTCTGTGGCTGTAGTATGGGCAGGAGATTGACAACAGTGAGAGAGTCTAGAGAGGTCACTGGGACAAGATGATCATGGTGGGGCATTGAGTGCTACACAGGAGTTCAAACTTTAGCTTAGAGTCAGTGGAGAACTATGGAATGTTTTCAAGAAAGGGGGTTTTATGGTTAGGTTTAGGTCTTAGGTATATCGCTCTGAATGCAGCTTGAAAATTGGAGGGAGCAGATTTAACATGAGGAAGCAGTTGCAGTAGTTGAGATGAGAGATGATGAGAGCTTCAGTTAGAGCTGTAGCCTATAACTTTGGAGATGGGAGAGGGGATGGATACCAGAACTAGAAATTAGAAGACTAGGTGACACTTTATTTTTGACCCTCACATCAGTACTATGAAGCAATCAAGGAGTGATGATTATTGCCATTTTATGAGACAACAAAACTGAAGCTTAGAAAGGTTAAGTGACTTGCCCAAGATCCCACAGCTATTAAGTGGCAGAGCCCAGGCTACAACTCAGATTTCCTGACTCAGTGCATTGTTCAGGATGATGGTCCCTTGCTGCCTTGTCTCCTTGTAAATGTGCTTAACAGATTGTTCAACTGTCAGAGGGCGTGAGGGCCCCGTATCCAGGAAAGTGAACAACCCAGCACCTGGATGTGGGCAGCATGCTGTGACTGGGCCCATGGCCCTTCACTGCCAAGGGTACTCTCTCTCTCTCTCTCATTTAATTGAGGGATAACACATAGACAGCAAAGTATATAAAGTACACTAATCTTAAGTGTACAGCTTAATAATGTCTTTACATATGTATATGCCTATATTTAACTACCTCAGTTCAAAATACAAAACATCTCTAGGAAGTGGTACTTTTCAGGCACGCAAAGGCAGGCATGCCGTTCTGAGCAGCCTCCTCTGTGACTATGCCTCTAAAAGCTTCAGTTGGAATTGTCTTCATCCCACAGCTGAGCTCTGAATTGTTCCCACCAATAGAACAGGTGACTTTAGAATTATATACAGAGGGGCTGGATCACATGGTACGACTAACTAATGGGGAGGTCAAGTTGACAGCTAGTATTTGTTTTTTCATGTGTTTTCACATTTATCTAGTTATTTAAATTATAAGGATTCAAACATACAGAGACGTACAGAAAATACTAATTCATTTTCTTTATAATGAAACCAGAAGAAAATAAAGAAAAATATTTTTATTCAGAAAAAGATATAGTATAGTTCACGTCATCAGTTGGAAAAGACATAGTAACCAAAGGCACAGTCGCACTTGCTTCTTTCCTGGTTAACCTGGAACATTATTTTACTATGTATCATGCTGTCTTGTTCACTCCCTGGTTGGCGTGTGGCTGTGTTGCATCCCCAGCTAGACCATAAGTACCTTGTGTGCGGTGACTGTGACCCAGGTGTGTTCCCTCCCACCCGCGGCGCTCCCCTCAGTGCTGAGTGCAGTGTAGGCCTCAGTCACTCTTTGGATAAAAGAGTGATTTACTCTTTTGTAAAGAGTAAGTTAAGTTAGACTTACTAACTTTAATGGTCACACAGTCCTTCAGCCTAATGTCAGACTTTTGGCTTATGATGAAAATTATGGTAAAGTATATACCACTTGGAGGAAAAAATTTGAATGGAATAGAACCTCCAAATTCTCTAAATTCTTACAGCTAAATTCAGGCCTCCTGCCCCCTGATGGTGTTCCTGTGGGGTCTTAAGGGCATGGGCTTGCTTTATCTGACTTTTCAGAGCTACATGTTTTACTTTTTAGAGAGTTGTTTTGGGTGGCCACTGCTTTCCAGCCACATGTGTTGCAGAGTCTAAATTTGGAGACATGTTTATAAGATTTGTTAACACTAATTGGATTCTTTACCCCTTTCCTGTTTCCCACCCCCCAAAGAAAAGAAACGCAAAATGATTGTTTAAAACGGACTATCCTCCTCCTGCATTGTCTGCAGAGCCATGTGTTGATGTCCAGGAAAGGCCCTGGGCTCTACATGGAGTTCTGCTGAGTCTCCATTTCTCTTAACAGAATTATCCTTTTAGTGTGACTTTCCTGCCCATGATTTCCTTCTCATTTCTCAGCATCTGCTGTATATATCGCAGGCCATTAATGCAAACACAGAGTCAGCCTACAATAGCTATAATTCTAGTCTTGGTTCAACAAAAACAGCACAGTCCTTGACCTTCTCTGGCCCTAGTACTTCTGGGATAGAAGGAACCAGAGGTATTACCTGTAACCTGAATGGGCAGAGAGGGTTACGGGATCTCTCTAGAGGTAGAATGTCCTTGTCCTGGTGGAATTAGAGAGTGTATAGGCATACTTTATTCTCATAACACCCTGTCTTAACCTCTTATTTAAATGTTTTACGTATTGCCAATGTAGCCCCCACCTTCTGCTAGTATACTATGTAACACCCCGTATCCATGACCCCCCCAAGACTTTGAGTGGAAAAGATGTTGCTAAAATTATTCTTTTTACCATAAACAGAAATTTGAGTCAAGAATGTTTCCCCTCTAGTGTTTGAAATTATAACAAAGAAAATGTCTGAAAAGTTAGGCAAGTCCCACTTCAGAACTCTGTTTCTTTTCTCCTTCCCCCTCAGGACACCACGAAGGTAAGTTATTTGAGTCTCTCCCCACTTCTAAAACCTATCATCCTTCAAATGTCTCGAGCTGAGCTTTGAGTCAGCCTGGGAAGTCTCTGCACATCTTAAACTGGGCCTCATCTATATTTCATACCTACCCCAAATTTCATATGTGCTTTCTTAATGGCCCAAAGGACCACCTCTAATTCATGAGGAGATATCCCACATGGGGCACCCAGTAACACGTGAGTAGGAGATATTCAGGGGTATGCAAGAAGTATGTCTGGCCTCAGCTGGGTATACAGGAGAAGGAGTTATTAGCAAGGAGTACCCACTAGCTAACTAGGTTCAGTGTAACACAGTGCCCAGTGCCTTTTAAGCTACCATGGCCACAGCTCAGTCCCTTCAGAAGGGATGGTAGTCCAACAAGGTTCATGTAATGTGGTCATTATTTGTGGGCCTGTCTTTGAAAGCAGCTTATAAATATACCTCCAGATGGTATTTCAGACAACCAAGAGTGCTCAGCTGATCTGGTGAACACACAAAGGCTCCCACGTTGCTACACATTAATGGGAAAGTGACTGAGGAATATATCAGAGCCTTAGGCCACAGTGTCAGGTAGTAGGAGATGGCATTCATGGGCATCTTTGTGGTTTTAGTAGTAGGTAGAAAATCCTGACTCTTTTAGTATAAATTCAGATTTCCCTGATTTCAATCATTTGGAAACATACTTCAGCATTCCTCCTAACCCACTTAACCATCTCAGAAAGGCTGAGCCATCCTGTGTGTCTGAACAAGCCCCTTGGGTTGTATGTTTCTGTCCAGCACAAGACCCTTGCTTTGTGTCTGTGATTGGTGGTGGCCACTTCTTATTTCTGCCTAATGCCATTCTTGTGTCTTCCCTTAAGCAACTCTGCTGATGAAACAGGCCTGGCCACAGAACTCGTCTTCCTGTGGCACTGAAGGCACCTTCCACCTCCCAGTGGACACCGGGACCGAGAACCGAACTTACCAAGCATCCTCTGCGGCTTTCAGTAAATACAGCCTGTCTCCTTTTCTTGTTCCCCTTGGTTGGGACTGATTTGTTTCTTAGGAAGAAAGGAAAGGAGCTTTTAAAAATGACATTTATGAGATAAATACTGTTTTAAGAGGTTCTTTTACCCAGGCAAAAAATTGGCCCTCCTTATTCAAGAAAGGTCATCCTCTTTGATCATGCACTCAGCTTTGGGGAGACACAAAGCACTGAGGGAGGGAGAAGGAAATACTCACCTAGCCAACAAGTTGATTGGGGAAGGACTATTACTGCTTTTTAGGGGGAAAAGACAGAGGGCACATTTTGAAGGTCTGTGGGTCTTTGGACAGAGAGGGCTCCCCCTCTAGCACAGGGCTTCTTAGTCTCAGCACTATTAACATCTAGACCAAATCATTCTTTGTTATGGGGGCGCTGTCCTGTGCATTATAGGATGTTTAACAGCATCCCTGGCCTCTACCCTACATGCCAGTAGGAAAGCCTCATTATGACAACCAAAAATGTTTCTAAACATTGCTAAATGTCCCTTACAGGGCACAAATGCCCTCTGTATGAGAAACACTGCCCTAGTGGAAGCTGCACTGTGGGACCAAGATGTGTATGAGGAGTCTTCAGGGAGGCCAGAAACCAGCTAGCCAGTCAGACTCGTCATATTCATCCTGAGGCTCAGTAGGGTAACTGATGTTGTCACCTTCACATCTAATTTTTAACACAAAGTGGTTCCACCGGGGAAATGAGGACGAATGTTTAGAAATTACTGAGTGGCATTTTGACTCCATATAAGGAAGAACTTTGTGTCTTGTCGGAGCTGTTCAATAGAGGAATGACTGACTTTGGATGTGGTGAGAACTTAGCTCTTAAGTTGTAAGGGCTGGACAAGCCCTCACAGGGATATTCCAGACAAGGCCTGATAGTGTGTGTTTCCACAAATTATTAATCTACTAAGTAAGTAGACTAGAATAATTCATTGTATTTTTTTCTTTTCTTTAAAACATCTGTGTTAGTCTGTTCTTGTGTTATTATAAAGAAATACCTGAGGCTGGGTAATTCATAAAGAAAAGAGGTTTAATTGGCTTCCAGTTCCGCAGACTGTGCAAGCATGGTACCAACCTCTGCTTAGCTTCTGGTGAGGGCCTCAGGAAGCGTACAGTCATGGCGGAAGGTAAAAGAGGAAGCCAGCATATTATATGGTGAGAGAGAGAGCAAGGGGCTGGGAAGGTGCCACACTCTATAAATAATCAGAGCTCACTCATCAACAAGGGGATGGTGCTAAGCCATCATGAGGGATCCACCCCTATGATCCCATACCTCCCAGCAGGCCCCATTTCCAACACTGGAGGTTACATTTCAGCATGACATTTGGAGGAAACAAACATCTAAACCATATCAACATCCAATGTCATTTTCTTCTGAGTTTTCATTGCCCCTAGATGTCAACGTCAGTTTATGTTTATACAACATAACTCACCTTTTGTAAAATGTACTTTCATAATCACCCTCTAATTTAATCTACACTACACTCCTACTAAGTTACTTAGGTGGATTTTCATCCTAGTTTGAAAGACGAGGCTCAGAAAGGTAATAGGTCCAACGCCACCCAGGTAGTAAGCAGCACAGCCAGAAAAAGGTATCACCCAGGTTAAGATTCTATTACTGACTTTTTTTCATGAGATTGATTTGACTCTTTAAGAGAGGTATGTCAGGCCGGGCGTGGTGGCTCACACCTGTAATACCAGCACTTTGGGAGGCCAAGGCGGGCGGATCACGAGGTCAGGAGATCGAGACCATCCTGGCCAACATGGTGAAACCCCGTCTGTACTAAAAATACAAAAAATTAGTCGGGCATGGTGGCAGGCGCCTGGAGTCCCAGCTACTCAGGAGGCTGAGGCAGGAGGATGGCATGAACCAGGGAGACAGAGCTTGCAGTGAGCTGAGATCGCGCCACTGCAAGATCCAGCCTGGGCAACAGAGCGAGACTCCATCTCAAAAAAAAAAAAAAAAAGAGTATGTCAGCCATAAGGAGTTTCTCCAGATACCTCAGGTAGAATGAATGAACATACGTAAGATTATATATATATATATATATATATATGTGGATAAACATATTCTCTCTTACATCTAAACATCTGGATATAGATGTGTATAGGCATACCTACTGTAGTGTAGCAGAAAGCAACCTGGAGTGGAAGCCCAAAGCTTTGAATCCTAGACTGGGTTCTGTGTAACCTTGGATAATTGATGTCCATGCATTGGACCTTGATTTTTCAAACTGCAAAATGAGGGAACTGAACTAAATCATCTCGAAGGTTCTTTCTTGCAATCAGACTCCTTATCTCTCAGCAAGATGATGTGTACTGAGTGTCTTCCACCCCAACAGGGACCTCCTCTCTAGCTGCCCTTAACAGTAGCTGGCCAGCAAACCATCTCCAAAAATGGAGTACTCATTCCCTTCAGAGGCAACCCTTTCCACAGTTGGAAAGTCTGAGTAACAGAAGGCCTTGCCTTCTACTACGTTGAAATCTTTCCGAATTCCCATTAAGTGTCCAGCAGCCACATCCCACTGTTCCCTCCCAGACAGGCTATCACAGTCCCTGAAAAAGACCAAAATATACCCACCCCCACCATTTTTTTGAGACAAGGGCTTGCTCTGTCACTCAGGCTGGAGTCCAGTGTCACAATCACGTCACACTGCAGTCTCAAGCTCCTAGGCTCAAGCAATCCTCCCACCGCAACCTCCCATGTAGCTGGGACCACAGGCATGCAACACCATGCCCAGCTAATTTTTTAATTTCTTGTAGAGATGGGGTTTTGCCACATTGCCTAGGCTGGTCTCAAACTCCTGGGCTCAAGCTGTCTGCCCACCAGCTACCATGCCTGTCTTACCTCTCTTTTAAGCAAGTAATGTATAAACCTGTGCCATTTTTTAATGTAGTTGGGGTTGACTGGCCCTCCCATACTCAAAAAGATTCCTGCCAGCATTCAGATTTTGTGGCTTCTAGTACCACAGAAAATTCAGGGCACTTTGACAAATTCAGTTCAATTTCACTGACACTTGCCAAGCCTGTTTGTAATTAGGTTTCCTACTTATTCATCACTGTCTTACTTGGCTACCAACAAGGAGTCTTAGGGGTCAAAGCAAGATTCAGACATAGAACTCTATTTTGTCCAGACATATAAATCTGATGATCAATAAACCGATTAGTCTAAAAGGCATCCGTAATGTGAGGATCAATGCCTTTGAAGGTGGTAGGGTTTCTACAACTGAAAAAGATTTATGACAGCAAGAAAGGATTGCAGAAAGGGTTGAAAAGGTTTTATCTTGTTAATGTACATATTCTTTTATTATCCCAGTTGATGGATTCTAAAATTATGGTTAGGAACCTAAGAGAAAGAATAGGACATCATAAACAAAGCCTCTTTTATAAGGCAGAGCTGGGACTTCTAGTGATTGAATTCCTTTTTTCTTTCATGATATTGCCTTTAGTGAAATGGGGACAACAAAAGCCAGTATATTAAATCCCCAAGATTGGACTACAGAGACTTTAACTCAGCAAAAGCTCTACCTAGGGCATGGTGAGCCCTGAACTTTGGGCCCAGCTCTGTACTGATATGCTGTACAATTTGGGGAAAATCCGTCCTTCTGGGCTCCAGATTCTTTCTCGGAAAGGGAGAAGGTTGAATATAAACCTCTAATGTCCTTCAGGCACAACATTCCAAAGTCTTAATTCTGTGACCTTTAGACTTAGAATTCCTTTCAGGATAGCCAGGCCTCCAGTGAGTGAATTGAGTCTAAGTTCATTTGGGCAAAATCTGTGAGCCTTTTTTGCAGCAAGCCCAACAGCTTCTTTTACTTAGATGCACAAAGTAATAAATCCTGATTTTTGTGTTACCCAAGCTCAGGCTAGAGCTCCAGGGGAATTTTTAGTGTTCCTCAACAGTATTGACAGGACCACCAGTAAATTATGGAAAGTCCTCTGCAATGATTTCCTCATGAAAGTCTTCTGAAATACTCAGTGACTTAGAATGTCAGCACTAGAAATGTTCTCTGATACTGTGTAATCCAAATGAGGATATTCCCTGAGAGAGGAATTGACCAGACTTACTGACAGAACCTAGGATGAGGGCCCCCAAGCAGTTTCTGCAGCCTCATGAAGATCCTCCTGACAAACAGTAACCTTGAGAACCACTGTGGTTAGAGGAAGTAGCTCTGAGTCTTAGATCCCCACAAGCAGCTCTCTCTTTCAGCAACTACTCATTATCTCACCTGTGAAATGTTTACGTTGGTCTTAATGATCTCTGAGTCTTCTAGCTCTGCAGTTCTGCTTCTCCCATCTCAGACTGTCTGGACAAACAAGCAAGGCCTTCTGCAGCATCATCTCTTTGACTGCCAAGGGTGTTTTGGCTACTGATTTGTATTCTGAGTATGTGTGTGTCTCATTTCATAACATAAAGAAAGGGAAACATTCTCAGACAAGGTTATTCTTAGATGTGGGAACCAAATTCTGCTGCAGTGTCTTGGAGCTTTTTGATTTTCCTCAGAGGGATGGTCTCACCACTTTGTAATATGGCTGTCCTTGTGGCATAGAGTGGGTAATCCAGCTTCCCCAGGGAAGAGAAAAATTCCAGAGCACATTCTCCAGGAGCATAAAGGAAAGTCATCAGCATCGTTGGCCTGTTAACTTTAAAGAATCATAAAATCATAGCATTTTAAGCCATAACATTTTAGAATCTTAGAATCCTGGAGTCTGTGTTTCAAGCTGGGACAGACCATAGTAGTCATAGTTTAGCTTTAGTCTCTCAGACCAGGCTCTGCCTGCATACCCTTAGGACAGAAGCTTACTGTCTTTCTATAAAGTGAGAAAGAAAATAATAATAACTGATCTTTATAAAGTGCTTCTAATATGTCAGGTACTGTTCTAAGTGCTTTTTACTTAACAATTAATGCATTTATCACAGGAACCCTATGAAGTAGGTACCATTACTGTTCCCATATCATACACAAGGAGACTGATGTATCCTACAGCTATTAAGTTGCAGAGCTGGGGGTTTGGACCCAGGCAGTCAGTCTGTCTCCAGACTGCTCATAACCACGGCTCTGTGCTACAGCGCTTTCAGAAACAGGCGTCTTCTGATTCAGGGGGGTCCTACTCTCCTGCATAGAAAATGGATGCTTTCAGCTCTGCTAGGATTCTCTACACCTTGATATATTCCTTTAAATCAGGGGTCAGCAAACATTCCTGTAAAGGCTTTTCAAAGGCCATATGCTCTCTATCAGTAACTACCATTGTAGCAGGAAAGTAGCCTTAGTCAATATGTAAATGAGTGGATGTGGGTGTGTTACAGTAAAACTTTGTTTACCAAAACTAGCTTCAATTACAAAAAACATGGCTGAAATTTAATTGTTGTAAATGTTTATAGTATGAATAAAAGATTCTGTGGTAAAATTAATTTGGAAAACACAGTCTTGTACATATTCCCATCTTAGAGATTCACAGTTCACCCCCCCACCTTCTTTAAGAGACAGGGTCCTGCAGTCACCCAGGCTGAAGTACAGTGGTGTGATCATGGTTCACAACAGCCTTAGACTCCTGGGCTCAAGCCGTCCTCATGCCTCAGCCTCCCAAGTAGCTGGGCACTGCACCAGCCACCATGCCTGGCTACGTTTTTTTCTTTTTTTTTTAGAGGTGTAGTCTGTCTATGTTACCCAGGCTGGCGTTGAACTCCTGGTCTCAAGTGCTTCTCCCGCCTTGGCCTCCCGAAGTGATGGGATTATAGGTGACAGCCATCACATCCAGCCCACCCTATTGTTTTAAAAACTTCTCAGGGTCATGGAATAAAAACAAAATCATAATTGTTTAATCTCTGTTTTACATTGTGACTTCACAAACATATGGGACTACAGAACTCTTTTCTTTCCTTTTCTTTGGCAAAAACAACTATTAAGATCCCTTGGAATCTATAGTCTGTTGTCCGCATTTGGGAAATGTCTATCTCTGGTTTATCTATAAACCCCTTTGTTTATAGATAAGTAAATTGTGTCTCCGTACACATCAGATGGTTCCTTCTAGACATCTGCAAAGCTGGACTCCCTGTCTCCCTCACAGAATCTGCTTCTCCTCCTATGACCACATTTCATGATTAGCTCCATAATTTAGCAACTTTGAGGAATCTGCTCTAGACTTCTCACTCAGCTCATAGTCCCACTTCCAGTTAGTTTCTACTTCTCTTTAACATGCTTCCCTCTCTTTAATATGTCCTTTCCACTCTGTCGTCATTGCTACTTACTTCCCAAGCATATTTGACCACAAAACTATGGGAAAAAAAACTATGGATCTGCAGGTGAAAAAATAAATGTCATGAATCCAGGGAATAGTCTGACTTTTGTGGCAGCTGTGCAGCAGCTCTCCTATCCTCCTGGGTCATCAGGGGCAGGGAGGTGCCAAGCCAAAGAGGTGTGATGTGGACTGAGAGAGATTTGTGACCATGTGGTAGTTTGCTTTTACTTGGGGTTAAGGTAGAAGAGACCCAGGATCTTTAGAACCATGGAATTTTTGTTTAGGAAGAAATCTTCATTCTTAGCCACCTGATTTTACAAAATAAGAAACTAAGGCCCAAAGACTTGACAGTTGTCACCAAAAATTAGGGAGAAAGCCAGGACTGAAGACTAGATATCTTCTCTTCCAATAAAGCACTCCCTCCACTCTGCCCCAAGCCCTTATTGTATAATAGAAACAGCACCTCGGAGCTGAAAGGGTCCTTGGTGAGCATCTTATAGGTGAAAGAGCTGAAGCCCAGAGAGCTTCAGTGAGGTCTGCTATACCTACCCAAGATGGAACCACAGGAAAGAAGTCACCTCAGCACCTCCCCAGCAGGGCTTCAAAGCTGGGGTCCCCTGGCACTGCCCCTTCAACTTAGAAGAGTTTAGAGTTTTTAGGAGAAGTTATTAAAAACACTTGCCTTTTCTGAGCCCAGGATCCCTTGTGTAAAATGCAAGGATTAGGGTCACTTGACGATCACTTGGGTTCCATAGAATGATTCCATTTTGTGATTCTAAGACAGTCTTGTTCCTGAATGACTCATGCTTCTTTTTATTTTTTATTTATTTTTATTTATTTTTTGAGACGGAGGACTCATGTTTCAAGTTTTTTTCTGTGAACAAAGGGTCTGTCACTCTTTTCCGGAGGATTCAAAGGCAGCACAGTTTATTTACCTGGGCAATTGTGAGCTTCTTGGGGCCTGACTTCTCAGTTCCATTCTTAGCCCCAGCTTTTGTCCGTCCTGCTGAGGGACAGACATGGCCCACGTTCCAGGTTGATGTGAATCTTTGCGATCCCTGACTTCAGGTCTTTTCAGGCAGAGGTGGCCTTCCCCTAGAGCCCAGGGGAGAAGGAGAAGCCAACTTTGCAGAGCAGTTTTTCAGCATCCTAGAAGATGACAATCTCTGAATGGTGTTTTGTATGGTCAGCATCCCAGAAGATGAGGGTCTCCGAATGGTGTTTTGTATGGGGTTTTCACCTTCAAACTTGGTGGGGAGGCAGGGGAACATGATGGAGGGAAGTCCAAGAAGAGAGAGAGATAAGGAGAAAAAGAAATAGAGCAAAAGAGAGAAACAGTAGCAAAAGGATACCCTGGATGCTGTGTGAGAAGACAGAAAAGCAAGTAGATAGAGAGTAGCAATAAAGAGCAAGTGAGTTGAGGGCTTCCATCTCTGGGCACCTGCCCGTTTCACAAGGCAGCTCCAAATCCCAGGCTGTCAGAGCTAAAAGGGACCATCTGATTCTAGCCTCTTATTTTATAGATGAGAGCCCTGAGACCCAGAGAAAGAAAAGATGCCCAGAATCATCCATGCAGCCCTGTGCACCAGGACTGAGGGAGCTGCCTCTGGGGCCAGGGCTTTCTGGGTGGAGCCCTGTTCTCTGTTCTCATCTATCTTTCCTGCCTGGATTCAGCCCATCTTTGACTGGGGAGTTGTGACTGGGACCTGCTGCCTTCTAGCAATGCTTTTCTGCCAACTAACTGGAAGTCTCTCTTATTGCCTTGGTACAGGATATACTGCGGGGACACCATACAAGGTCCCACCGACCCAGAGTAATACTGCTCCACCCCCCTACTCCCCATCACCCAACCCCTATCAGACGGCCATGTATCCAATCAGAAGTGCCTACCCCCAGCAGAATCTGTATGCCCAGGTAGGTACACGTCAAAGCCACTTCTTCTGCAGGTAGAGGAGCCTCCAGCCTGGGCGCAGTGTGGTGGGGTAGGGTGAGGAAGTGAGGGAAGGAGAGGATGTTTAGTGGCTCAGCTAGCTGTCCTTGTTGCATCACGGAAGCGATATCCCTGCAGTCTGCTTACTCCCTCATTCCACCTCAGCCCCTAGAGGGGTGAGGCATGAAGTCATTTAGATTAACAGAGCCCAGAATGTCAGAGGACAAAGGCCCTCAGAGATTTTCTAGCTCAACTCCTTTGTTAAACAAGTGGGGAAACTGAGACCCAAAGAGGGGAATGACTTGTCCAGGGTTACACCATGAGCTATTGGTTGGTCAAGATGAGACCCCAATGTCTTAGTCTTTTCTCTCTAACCCCCACATCTACCCTTCCTCAGTCTGTGAGCTGAGTGGGGAGGATGAAAGTACACAGGCTCTGCCACCAGAGCTCTGTGACCTTAGGCAAGTTACTCTCTCTTTCTGTGCCTGATGGGCCTTTCTGGGCTCCTTCAGCTAGAGGATGTATGCATTTCAGGATTGGTATGAGACAGGGGACCATATGGGGCTCTGGCACACCCATGACACATTCTTCTGGAGTGACAACTCTATAGGAAGTATAAGTGGTAAGGAGAATACTTTTTTAGTTTAAAAAACAGCTATATTTTAGAGTAGAAGACAAAACTTAAAAAAATAAGAGGCTTGAGATCAATTTATCTCATTTAATAGAAACATTTGAAGATTTCTGAATTAAGATGATATCAGGGGCTCCTGTTTACTTCCCCTGGAAGTCAGTGGGCCAGTGGATTGTGGTAGCAGGAAGCAGCCATGTGATTCAGGCATTGGGAGTCACCTCGGACCACTGTCTTCATCCTTGCCTTTTTACCTAAAGGGAAATAGCTAATAAGAGACATCCTGGGAAATGCTATCCATGTATGCCTTTTTTTTTTTTTTTTTTTTTTTGAGATGGAGTCTTGCTCTGTTACCCAGGCTGGAGTGCAGTGGTGTGATCTCAGCTCACTGCAGCTTCCGCCTCCCGGGTTCAAGCCATTCTCCTGCCTCAGCCTCCCAGGTAGCTGGGACCACAGGCATGCGCCACCATGCCTGGCTCATTTTTTTGTATTTTTAGTAGAGATGGGGTTTCGCCGTGCTGATCAGGCTGGTCTCGAACTCCTGACCTCAAGTGATCTGCCTGCCTTGGCCTCCAAAGTACTGGGATTACAGACATGAGCCACCGTGCCCGGCCGCCATTTTTTTTTTCAACATGTACTTTTTTTACAACGTGCACTTGTACCAGTATGATACTACTACTAACTATCCTTCCGTGTATGTGTTCTGGAGTTTACCAACGCTGTTCACATGCTTGGTAACTGATTGACTGTTATTCCTAACTTTAAATTTTAGGTAGTTTATAAAAGTTCATTGCAGTAAGTTAAAACATTTTAAAATGCTAAAACCAAGGTTAAGGGGGTAGAGCTCTTATCCCGTTAGATCATCAGAGCAGCCTTAGGAGCAAGGCAGGACAGAATTAGGGCCTTATTTTTCAGACCAGAAGCTGAGCCCAGCACTGCACTGACCACAGTCACAAAGTAAGACAAGCAGAACCCCAGCTGGGGTCCGGACCTTGTGTCCTTCAGCCAGTGCTGCTCTCTCCATATCCCACCTACCTCTCCAAATGCCTGTGTGACCTCAGCCTCTTTCCCCCAGGGAGCCTACTACACACAGCCGGTGTATGCTGCCCAGCCTCATGTCATCCACCACACCACGGTCGTCCAGCCCAACAGCATCCCCTCTGCTATCTACCCGGCACCTGTTGCCGCCCCCAGGACCAACGGCGTGGCCATGGGCATGGTGGCAGGCACCACCATGGCAATGTCAGCAGGTGAGGGCAGCTTCTGCATCAGTGTCCATCCCTTTCCTCTATCAACTCAAAACGGAGCGGAGAACACAGTCATAGAATCGACTGCAGCGTAGCACAAGAGATCCTGCGCCAGGGGGCTTGGGAACCCAGAGGAAGGAGCCTCTAAATCTGTCTGTGGGGATGAGGAAGATTTCACCAAAAAGGGCATATTGAGCTAGGCCTTAAAGGGTGAACACAGACTAACTAGAGAAGTGAAAGAGGGAAGGGCGGTGTAGAAGGAACATGAATATGGCATGTTCACAGAATGGAGGAATGGAGCCATGGCCCTTAGGAAATAGGGGCTTGGAGTTGGAAGGTGGCTGGATCACTGGCAAGGATAAGATGGTGGAAAGTCTTGAACACCTTGTGGTACCTCTGTTGTGCACAAAGGGGGTCAAGCAGGGCAGGGATGCAGTTAGGTTTAAACATTCTCTGGCTGCAGAGTGGAGACAGGATTAGAAGGGGTGATTTGGAAGCAAGTAGCTCAGTAAGGAGGTTGTCAGTGTACTTTAGGGGAGAGAGATGATGCTAGCACTCCAATAACAGCAGGGGCACCAAAAAAGAGGACACAGGGGGCAATGCTCTTTATTAGGCAGGAGCTTAAGAACCTGTGCAATAATTATAATAATTATGAGGGATGAGACAAGCAGAAGTCCCCAAGGACCCCTTTTTTTTTTTTTGGAGACAGGGTCTTGCTTTGTCACCCAGGCTGGAGTGCAGTGGCACGATCTTGGCCTACTGCAGTCTTGATCTGCTTGGGCTCAAGTGATCTTCCCACCTCAGCCTCCCAAGTAGCTGGGACCACAGGCATGCGCCACCACACCCGGCTAATTTTTGTGGTTTTTTGTGGAGGCGGGGTTTCACCATGTTGCACAGGCTGGTCTTGAACTCTTGGGCTCAAGGGATCCACCCACCTCAGACTCCCAAAGTACTGGAGTAACAGATATAAGCCATTATGCCTAGCCTAGAGACCCAACTTTTAAAGAACCAGGTAGGATACCATCTGAGGTAAGAAAGTATAAGGGGTAGAGTGAGCATTTGGATTTTATTCTGCCCCTAACGTAAGGGTATGGTTAAGGCCTCTTACTCCCCAGATCAAGTTGGCAAACTGTTGGCAAACTGACTCAGTGTCAGCCTTGTTCAGGTCCTGGGAACCCAATATCAATAGATCAGATCAGAACACTGTCCTTAAGGAACACCTAGGTTAGTGTGGGAAATACAACCACACACATCACAATTACTACTCAGTATGATTGTGCAGTAAGAGAAGCATACAAGGAAAAGTAAAAGGAAGGCTGGGCATGGTGGCTTACACCTATAATCCCAGCATTTTGGGAGGCCGAGGTGGGCGGATCACTTGAGGTCAGGAGTTTGAGACCAGCCTGGCTAACATAGCGAAACCCCATCTCTACTAAAAATTAAAAAATTAGCTGGGTGTGGTGACGGGCACCTGTAATCCCAGCTGCTCAGGAGGCTAAGGCAGGAGAATCGCTTGAATTCAAGAGGCAGAGGCTGCAGTGAGCTGGGATCGCACCATTGCACTCCAGCCTGGACAACAGAGCGAGACTCCATCTCAAGGAAAAAGGGAAAAGGAGGACTTAGAATAGTGATTGATTCTGTCCTCAAGCATCAGAAAAGATTCTCCTAAGGAGGTGAAGTCTGGCAAGGTGGAGAAGGGCGGACAGCAGTTCATCAGGAAGGTGAGGGAGCTGTGGGGGATTTGGGCAGAGGGAGCAGCCGTGTGAAAGACTGTAGCTTCATCCTCTTCGTTCCTGTGTCTGGTGCAGCCTCGTCAGGTTACTCTTTTCTCTCTGGATGCTCAGGTACCCTGCTGACTACACCCCAGCACACGGCGATTGGGGCACACCCTGTCTCCATGCCAACATATAGGGCCCAAGGAACCCCTGCGTACAGCTACGTGCCCCCACACTGGTAAAGCCTGCAGCCCATCCAAGTGAGTGTGGCCAGGGTGAGAAGTGGGAGGGGGGATACACACAGGAACTGCCTCAAAGTCCCTGGTTTGGGTCTGGCGCACAGGTGTCAGCTGGGGCAGGTAACAGCTGTCAAGTTATCAGTTGCTTTCCTGCTCCAAGGTCCATAATATCACTCTTAATAATAGCTATCACTTCTGTTGACTGCTTGTTGAAATCTAAATAAGAACAGAAATAATAGTAGCTATCCCTTTGTTTATGTTATCTCATAATCCTTATAGTTGCTCTGAAATAAGGATCATTAGCTCCATTTTACAGATAAATATGTAGTTCAGTATCACTTAGCCAGTAAAAATTAAGCTAGGGCTTAAACTTCAGTTCTCTAGTACTGAATTCTGTGCCATTTACCTTATGGTCTTCAGATTTCTTTTAACTTTGGGCCCCATTCTTCAAATGAACTCTTACCTAGATCATATGTTAGAGCTTTGATTGGAGCTGTTTGGAGGCTTTGGGCTGACCCAGGCCACTGGCTTCCTTGGTCCCCTCAGCAGCTCCTGAGGCAGTGACAGTGAACCATAGTGCTCCAGGGATGTCACTTTGAAATCCTCTGGCCCACCACATCATCTGGCCTCCCCTATCTCCTCCAGGGTTCTTGGCACCAGAGTACAACAGCTTCCACAGGCAGGAAGCGGGCAGCTTCACTAGGAAGTCACAGAGGCTCCATTGAGGGCTCCCAAGTTGAGGGGAAGGGGTCCAGAGGTTTCCTTGAGGAAGCCTGGAATATCACTGACACTGTTTGGGGCCTCTGGAATATCACTGACACTGTTTCTTTCCCCTTTCCCTCCACAGATCTGGAGTCACACATTGTATGCAACTACTCAAGTCTTACACCGGTGCTGGAGCAGTTCCCTAGCAGCACCACCTCTATTTGCAAGAAGAGACAACGGAAGTGCAAGGGTCACTTTATGCATCTTTAATGGTTTTGATTTTTATTTTTGGTTTTTGTAAAAGCTGCTTTTTCTAATCTCCTGCCTCTCCCCGACTGTACCCCTCTTAGCCGCTGCCCTTCCAGCTCTACCCACTTCCTCCTACCTGACCAGGCCATGTCCTCTCTGCTCTTCCCTAAGTGTCCTGTCCCTGGGGATCCCAGTCTAGAGGCAAGCAGAGAGTAGGGTTTATTGCAATGGTTCATCTGAAGGCTGGATTCCATTTGAAGAGCATAAACAGATGTGGTCCAGGATAGGAACTCAGAGCTGTTGAGCAGGCTGCATCTCTAGGGGAGTGTTCTGGTTGTTTTTCTTAAGCAAGATTAGTTCAGGACATTCCCATGTCCTGGACACAAATGAAATGTCTCCTGAGAACCATTGCAACAGACCAAGAACAAAACCACCTGAGTATGTAGGAATGTTATTAGCAGCTTAATACCCCAGGCCAAGAACCTGGGGAAAAAAGTCTTTAGAATTTGGGGGAGGGTGGGGGGAGGGAGGGCATTGTGGGGAAGGAGAGGGGAGAGGGGAGAAGGGAGCAGTGTTTGCCTCATGGCTTTGGTTTGAAAGGTCTCTGGTCAAAGCATCTGGCCCTGGACCTTCTGATTTGCACAGTGATGTTAACTGACCTGGCACTTCCTCAAAAGGTGATTTTGACCTTAGACCTGCCAAGCAGCTGCAGGGTGGTGGGATCCCGGCATCCCGAGGCCTTGGAAGGCCAGATGCCCTGTGTCATCCAGACTTCAGCCTCTGAGCTGTCATGGACCCACTCTGATGAGGAGCTTCCTCCTGACTGGAGTGGGAACCTAGGGCATTTCTCTCCCTTTCCTTTTGCCCTTCCCAGTGCCAGGACTCACCTGTCTGACTGTAGAGCTTGCAGGCAGGCCAAGCTCTTGGTTACCTGTGCCATTCATGGCCCAAGTGAAGGAACCATATTCCAGGTGGGTGCTGGCAGTTCTGAAGGTCAGGATAGTGAAGGAAAAGCAATAGCAATAAACATTTCATAGACTCATGGAACTGAAGGGACCTTAGCAATCATCTCATCCATTCCCCTATTTGGCAGATGAGGAAACTGAGGCCCAGAGAAGAGGAAAGGACTGCCCTAGACCTTACAGTAAATTAGCATTAAATGCAGCCTTCCTACCTAGTGGGCACCTTGCCTACAAAAATGTACCTAGGGACAGATTGGCTTGGTTTTGTAAAAATTAAGTCGGCAGCGCCCATACCTGGTGAGTCTGGAACGGTCTCTGGGCTCCTGTTTCTGCCCTTTTCCTCCACGGACTCCAAAGGCGGGGGTTGAAGACTGGGCAGAAGCTACATGGGGGCAGATGGCAGGAACAGAAATGGCAAATGAAGAAATAGCATTTGGAAATTCTGTGAAGACATCTGGAACTTTCATCCTGTACCTGACTCCACCTCCAGGAGAAGGAGCAGGTGGGCTGGCTGAAAAGGAGAGGCCATACTTTTAGGACAGTAGCCCCTCATCCCGAGAGGAGAGGAAGAGGAGGAAGAGAGTGGGAGTCATCAGGAGAGGAGGACAAGGATGAGGCCCAGGAGACAGGCTCATCTGGGAGAAGAGGGACCCCTGGGACCAGGAGGTCCCTGCTAGTCTCAGCCAGGAGCCTGGATTGCCCAGGAGCAGCCTCTGGCACCCAGCGCTTGGCTGGGCCAGCAGCTCCTCTGGGGGTGGGGCACGAACATTTCACTGTACAAAATGGGATCATTGACAACATTTGGGACTTTAAAAAACTGCTTTCATTTTAAATTCACGCAAACTTGGACATACCCTTACCCCTACCCCCCATGTCTCCCCAAGGGAGGGAAAAATCAGGAAACCCTTGGGTTGGAAGGAGCTCAGAAGCTGTCTAGCCATTCCCAGGAGGGTAAAGCCCATCAGCATCCTTGGTCTAGAGCCAGGAGTTTGGGGGCCCACCTTCCTGGGCTTCCAAGGAACTTTAGGACCAGTAAGAAAAAATTCAGCTTTTCTAAATTGTCTGTTCCGGGGTGCTGATGAAGTTTCACTTTAAAACAACAGAAAGTTTTCCAGTGTTAATTCACTTTTTGCAAATACCTCCTCCCACCCGCTTTGGTTTTGTAAAGGTGGGTAAAGGTTGTTCTGGATTATGTCATACGTGTTTGAAAAATGCCAAAATAATAATAATGATAATGATGATAATAATAATAGAAACCTTTGGATTTGTCAGGTGCATCACAGAGTTCAAAGCACTTCACAGCCTTTCATGTACTCGCCCTGAGAGGGATGGGATCACAGTTATTACAGTCAATTGACAAATGAGGAAACAGGTTATGGAAGGGAACAGGCCCACAGTGAACAGCATGCTGGTCTGCCAGGCTTCCCAGAACCCTGCTGCCTCCATGTGGGCTGGGGTGGAACCACAGAGAGGAGAAAGGAAGAAGAGGAGACCTAGGAATGACCTTGTAACTTTTGTTCTTTCTACACCAGTAAGTAAAACTAACAGCTGGACCTCAGAGTTCACAGAACAGTTGAACATAAATTATCTGGTTTAACCCGATGAAACAGAGGTTATTTCTCCTATTTGATCCATAAGGAAATCAAGGCTTGGAAAAGTCAAGTGACTTGCTAATAAGTGACAGAGCCACTTGAATCCCAGGCTGTCTGCTGTCTCGTTCCCCTCCATCTGATCCCCACACAGGCTCACGTACTAAAGCATTTGTGCTCTGTGCCCTATCTTAGCCCCTACTATGTAATTCAAGAGCAAAGGGAGGCCCCAAGGTGAAAATAGGGCACTGAAAGGCTGTGGTCTGGAGGAGCCTAGGTCCAGCACCCCTTTTTCAGTATGAGCCCCAGTTCAGCCGGCCTCAGCCTCTTGCTATGATGGAGATCCACAAGCCTGGCCAAGCTTGGGGAGTCACTGCAAAAGGACTGAGCCCAGGAGAGCGGGGGCAGTCATGTGCCTCTGGTAGGAAGGGCACAGTTACTGGTAAGGACACAGAGATCTAGTGGGAAGTACCATAGGTATCCTCCAAAGATTCTAGACGGCGCGGTGGTCAAGCGAGATAAAAAGTCAGAGCTGGAAGGGCCCTCTCATTGAAGGCAGGCAAGCAAGAGAGGACAAGGGATGTGGCCGCCGACAATGAGCACAGCACTGGCCCCAGAATGCAAACCCCTCCCTCCTCCTCACGCCACTGCCTCTCCCCAGGTGTAACGCCCGTGGCCAGGATCGGGGTCCAGATGGTTCCAGTCACCAGCCAACCCTTTTGAATTCCTCTACTTCTTCTACCTGACCCCCTCTCCTCACTGGCCTGGGGCCGAGGAAGTTTGAGTCTGGGAGCTGGATTGCCTGCAAATAGTGAAAGCCTGAAACATAATGGTTTGCCGTGTTTTGAAAAAAATGCATATTTAATTTCTTCCTCATGAGATAGGAGTTGCTGTTCTTTCTTACCTGGCAATGACTCTAAAAATGTATATCCCCTTTCCTGAATATCTAGCAGGGACATACACACCGTCCAGAGCTTTTTTGGTATGCAAAGTACTTTGACATTGGTTGCGAAAGTCCTCCATTTTACAGGCAAAAAACCTAAGGCTCAGGAGGCTTGACACTTGCTAAAAGGTCACACAGCTTGTAAGTGATTCTTCAAATCCTCTGCTCTTTCTGCTGCCACCTGCTGGGCCTCTTGGCAAGCATGAAGGGAGGGGCTCACTGTACTTTATAGAGAGCTGGGAAGCCCAGTCCTCTGAGCTGAGCGTATTTCTATGAACTGCTTTGGGCCAGGACCTGTAATGAGCCCTGGGGAGGGACCCAGAGGCACATCTAGCTGGCAGCACAAGGAGGATGAGAATTTGCAACTAAAGGCCTCACTTGGACAAAACACTTTGGGGTCACAATGCCCAGGACTGAAGACATGTTCGAGGACAGCACGAGGCATCTTTCTACTGGGAGACCCATGTCCTTGGTAAGCATGCACACCTGGCTTCCTATCCCCTGAGAGCCTGCCCACTGTCCAGATCCAGTGAGTTGGTACTTCAAGAGGATCTGGTGTAGCCTTGGCCAAAAGCATACAGACTGAAGTCTCTGGGCTTGCTTTTCCCATGGGTGAGGACCAGAACCAGACTCTGAGCATCCTTACCCCTGGCCACCCAGATTGTTCCAAATTTGAGGTACCCCGTTCCCAGAGATCTGGGGGTCCTTCTTTGGAGGGCTTACTTTGTTCTGATGGCCTTCAGAAAGGAATCACATGAAGTATAAAAGGACAGGCCCCTTGGTCACCAAGTTTTGGCTCCTCATACAGATAGGACTCATCCAGGATTCCAGTGAGGCACTGGCTAAGCTTCCATATCAAATTCCTCAGCTTTGTTCTGTGCCCAGAGTGAACTTTGTCTTCTATATCACCATCTGTATCAGAATCCCTCCTCAATTGCAGTTAAGTGAAAATACGTGGAAGTCTGCTTTTCTATCCTGTATTCTCCCACATCACTACTGGCTGTGCAGCCTCTGCTGCTTGCCAAGTTTGGGAATCCAGAGAGGGGCAGTAGCAGAGTGGGCCAGTGGACCCATCCGCAGAGCTGAAGAAACACACCACACTAACTGATGGGATTCCACCCCAGAGCCTCTGAGCGCAGGCAGGCATGCCCGGTGGGCTGCAGGGTTTGTCCTTTACTTATCCATCTGCCCCTCTCCTAGAAAACTTGTTTCTGAAATTAGGCATTCTATGGTTCCAGGGCCCAGCCTTCAAAATTCCTGGCAGGCCAGCTTCAACATTCCATGGCCAGCCCTGCCTAAGCCAGACTTGGGTCCCGGTCCCTCAGTTTCTCCAGTGGATATATGCTGTGGTGCATGCTGTTAAGTCCAACCCAAAGGCCAACCGAGGCACACAGGAATTGGGACTGGCTGCCACAAAGCTAGAAAGGGACAAGACAGCACCTTCTTCCCTGTGGCCACATGGATAGTCCCTGGATATTCTTGCTGTGGTAGTGAGGTCCTCTACCCCATTCCAGCCACTGATAGTGGGAGGATTTTCCTTCCTGAGGAGAACAGATGTAACAGCTTTGCAGATAAGTACCAGCCCACAGGAATCAAATGGGTGAAACCCACTTTGGGCCTGACCCCAGCAAGACCAGCATCTCCAGGCCCCAGCCTTTCTCCTCAGGCCTAAGAGTCAGGGAAAGAGGGGAGACTGTCCCAGAGACCACCTCCTGGGGTCAGCCAGATAGTCTGGATCTATGGCGTGACTCAAGCTCTTCCTTACCCAGGGGGAGGTAAGGCCAGGCCTCTGGCAACCTGGAGTTGTCTGTAATAATCTTGAAAGGCCCACGGGCCTGTCCCCATCCTGATTTCAAGGCATCTCCTTCCCTGTTTCATACCACATGACAGAGAAAGCTGTTCTCATGGCATGTAACATCCCTGTGAAGACAGCGTTGTATATGATTTTGTATTTTTTAATTCATTTTAATCTACAGGTTGGAATCTAATTTTTAAATTTTATTGGAACTCACATTTTAAAAAGAAATAAAAACATTTAAAATAATAACAATAATAATAATAATAAACCTTTGACCGGTGTCTTCCAAGTAGTTTGATCAAAGAATTTATAGGTGTTTTCAAAACACAGTCCAGAGTGTAAAGATTGGAAAGCCCCATGGCCTCGCTTGTGTGTATGAAGTGTAAATCTGGTTTTGTTTTGTTGTTTTGGATTCTTTTGGGTTTTTGTTTTGTTTTGAAGATCAGACAGTGATCACTCTGAAAGATTGAAGCCAAGAATTTGTAACTATGATATTTACTGTAAGCTGTAGAACACTCAATAACTATTAAAAAAAAAAAAAAAAAGTTTCCCAAAAAAAAAGTCTTAGGTGACTAGACTGAGTGGTTCTTGGGGAGGGAGGCACAGAGGACTGTCCCGGGCCAGTGAGTCCCTTGGGCTTCTCCCCAAGTTGATGCTAAACTTGTTCTCAGCAGTCAAGAAAAACCTATGGTGCATCTCACAGCTGATCTGACAAGGGTCTGTCCTAAGGGTCTCACAGCTGCTGGGGAGCTATAAGGGACAACTTCAGCACCTACCCTAAGTGTGTGATGTGGGAGCACAGTGAGGCCATTCAGAGTTGAAATCCATAGAGCCATCTGCTCAATGAAGCTGACATCTATCGAGTGCCTAGTGTGTGGCTGGCGCCTGCTGCTCATGTTTGCCTAGTGTGTGGCTGGCGCCTGCTGCTCATGTTGTTCGGTCCTCACAGCACAGATGAGGTGAGCCCTGTTGTTAGCACCATCTTAGATGGGGAAGCTGAGGAGGGTAAGTACCTTGGCCGAGGGTACAGAGCTGGTGAGGCGCAGAGTTAGAACTCACATTTGGCATTTGGTCTGACTCCATAGCCCACGCACCAAGCCCCATGTTCTGCCTATCTCAGAGTAAGCAAGGCCCAAGTTGGTGGTGGTGGTTGTTTTTGAGACAGTCTCACTCTCACCCAGCTGGACTGCAGTGGCGCAATCTCGGCTCACTGCAACCTCCACCTCCTGGGCTCAAGTGATCCTCCCACCTCACCCTCCTGAGTAGCTGGGACTACAGGTGCCCACCATCACTCCCAGCTAATTTTTGTATTTTTGTGTGTGTGTGTGTGGAGGCGGGGTTTCACCATGTTGCCTAAGCTAGTCTTGAACTCTTGGGCTCAAGCGATCTGCCTGCTTCAGCCTCCCAAAGTCCTGGGATTACAGGTATGAGCCACTGAACCCAGCGCCCTGAGCTTTCTTAAAAGATGGATTTGTCAGATGGGAAACCAAGGGGGACTTGGTGGTTTGTGGTTACAGAAAAAGGACAGCTGAGAGACTCTGGTGCCTTCATCCAAAGCAGTCCCATCAAGTGCTATCAGTTTTGCCTCCTAAACATCTGAATCTCTTATCTCCCCTCTGGGTGAAGCCACTGCCCTAGCCCAGGTGCAGGCTTCTCTTCCTGGTTATCTGTCCACCATTCCTTCCCAGGGCCGGGCGCCTACAGTTCATGCTTCATAGCTGTATCTCCAAGAACTCAGCCTCCTTACCTGGAGAGGAAACAGGCCAAAAGAGGCCAAGTAGCTTGGCTCACACTGCAGCTGAAATGAAAACTTAGACCTCCTTACTCTCTAATGCCTCTCACCAAATCTCACCCTGTGCCTCCACCCAGCCTCCCTTCCTGTCCTTGATCCAATATGAAACCCACCCACAGTGTCCGAGGCGGCACCTCTGGCCACAGGCATTGTTGGGGCTGAGTCACCATAGTCAAGTTTATCCGGTGCAGGAAGGGATTTTCTCCCAGAGGCTCAGCTCCAGGTCACAGTGGAGGAGCTGAGGGCCAGGAGGGGAGGTGGAGACTTGGGTCCCAGCTCCTACCATTCTGGCCCATAGGGAAGAGGGGTGGAGCACAGAGGTCAAGCTCAGAACTCTTCCCCTCAGTGGTCAGCCCAGAACCCCACCCTGTCCTCCAGCTCCCACCTCTGCGTGGGCCTCTTGAACTCAAGAGCTGACAAAACTTCAGGGATTTAGATGGAGCAAGCCAGAAACGCTTCCAGGTGAGGGTATGGGCCCTAAAGACCAAGGACATCAGACACACTCCTACTTGAGCCCTCAGCTCTTCATCCCACTCTTGCAGGCTAGCCTCAATACCCCAAGGGACAGGTGAAGAAATAGGCCAGGGCCATACCTTTCATCAAGCAGAAAATTGGAGGCGGGGGTCTGGAGGAGAGCACAGTGCTTACTGTGAGGGGGCGCTCAGCCCTGGCCTGGAAGCCTGCACCCAGCCCCCGTGCACCCTGGCTTGCATGTGTGTGTGTGCCTCTACCCAGGCGAGACGGGCAGGCTGCGGAGAGGGCATCTCGACCCCACAGCCCAGCCTTCCCCTGGGGAAGGAGGCCGAAGGCCAGCCAAGATGGAGAAGGCAGACCCTGAGATGCAGCTGAACAGCTGGCAAATAGGGACTCCAAGCACACTCTGGTAGCCGCAGGAAATACTTCCTTGGGTACACTGGTGATGCCTGCTAGTCCCCTACAGTGGACACCCTGTCCTACACTTTGGCATCCTTTTCTGCTCCAGAACATCCCTCCTGATGTCCACCCTCTGTTTCCTTTCCCTCTTCTGGTACGAGTGAAACATCTGGATCTTCAGAGGTGTCCCTCCCCTTCCTGCCCACCTGAGAAGCCCCCGAGAGAAACACCTGTGCCCTAGGTACCCAAGGAGAGGTCAAATCCCAAAGCACGTCTACCCAGGGCAGGAGGAGGACCCCAACTTGGTTTCTGCCTAGGAGAAAGGCCCCTGCCCTCCGTGAAGCCAGGCCTCCCACAGCCCCAGCATGGCCGCCCTATAGCTGCCCTGTGCCAGCTGCAGGCAGACCAGGGACTCCCACAGGCTGGTCCTCTCCACACCTCCCCAGGTTCCATCAAGTGTCATTCATGGCCGGGCGCGGTGGCTCAAGCCTGTAATCCCAGCACTTTGGGAGGCCGAGACAGGCGGATCATGAGGTTAGGAGATCGAGACCATCCTGGCTAACACGGTGAAACCCCGTCTCTACTAAAAAATACAAAAAACTAGCCAGGCGAGGTGGCGGGCGCCTGTAGTCCCAGCTACTCGGGAGGCTGAGGCAGGAGAATGGCGTAAACCCGGGAGGCGGAGCTTGCAGTGAGCTGAGATCTGGCCACTGCACTCCAGCCTGGGCGACAGAGCGAGACTCCGTCTCCAAAAAAAAAAAAGGAAAAAAAAAAAAAAAAAAAAAGTCATTCTTGTTCTTCAGCCTCTCCATGAGGCCGTTAGTTTAAATATCCCTCTCTTCCATCTTTAAACAACATAACACCAGTAAAACCTCAAATTAACTGAAAATTGTCTCTCCTCAGAACCTGAGGCCCCACCCAGCTATGGCCTGTGCCAGGCTTCAGCAGGGAACCGTCTCCCTCAACCCACCTGGCCCTGGTCTCCCCCCTCCCTTGAGATGAATCCCACCAAGTTCCTGTGCTGCTCACCAGGGCACAGAGTGGTCCTCCTCACCCCCCAGCAGCAACTGGCCTTGCAGGCTACCCTGCGCCCACCGCCTCCTCACCCGCTCCCCTGGCTGCCAGGACACTGCCAGGGACATTGCCCTCCCTGGTTTCTCTCTTGCCTCCCTGGCAGTGCCTTCTCTGTGGTGCCCTGGAGCAGCCCAGGCATCCGCCCCAGGCCCTGTCCCCAGGACATTTCCTCCCAGCCTAGTCCTGGCCTAAACACCTGAGTGCCTGTAGGTCTTCTTGTCTCCAGGTCTGTCTCCTGAGAGCTCCGGGCCTTCGCACCTAGATGGCCTGGGACATCCTCCACGGCTGTGTCACAGGTGCCCCCAGGACTGTTCCTGTTGCCCCACCCAGCTGGCTCTAAGTCCTTGACCCATTTCCCATTACCAAACCCTAGCACAGGGATGTCCAATCTTTTAGTTTCTCTGGGCCACATTGGAAGAATTGTCTTGGGCCACATATTAACACTAACAATAGCTGATGAACTAAAAAGAAAAAAGCAAAAAAATCTCCTAATGGGCCGGGCGCGGTGGCTCATGCCTGTAATCCCAGCACTTTGGGAGGCCGAGGCAGGCAGAGCACGAGGTCGGGAGATCGAGACCATCCTGGCTAACACGGTGAAACGCCGTCTCTACTAAAAATACAAAAAATTAGCCGGGCGCGGTGGCGGGCGCCTGTAGTCCCAGCTACTCAGAAGGCTGAGGCAGGAGAATGGCGTGAACCCAGGAGGCGGAGCTTGCAGTGAGCCGAGATTGTGCCATTGCACTCCAGCCTGGGAGACAGAGCGAGACTCCGTCTCAAAAAAAAAAAAAAATCTTACAATGTTTTCAGAAAGTTTATGAATTTGTGTTAGGCCCCATTCAAAGCCGTCCTGGGCCACATGCGGCCCGTGGGCCGGGTTGGAAGCTTGCCCTAGGAATCTTAGATGGAGACGGAGGCTCCATCTCACCTGTGGCACCCACTCCTGTGGCTCCTTTCCTCTCCACACTGGCCAAGCGGGAACTGAATGCTTTGGAGGCTCCCTGGCGTCCTTGGCATAAGGCCCAGGTGCCCACTATGTGTTGGTGCCTGGCCTTTGCACATGCTGTCCCTCTCTGTGGAACACATTCCCTGGCCCGCACATCTTCCTCACCCCCATTCACCTCCCGGGCTCCACACAGTGCACTTCCTCAGGTGCTGCGCTGACCAGCGTGGTAGCTGCTGGCCACATGGCTTATGGAGCCCTTGAAATATTCGAGTTCCAATCAAGATGTGTAAGATAGATACACTCCAGATTTCAAGGCAAAAGCAAAAACAGCTCATTCACAATTTTTATACTGATTTTATAGTGAAATGAAAATATTTTGGATAGACTGGGTTAAAAAATGTATTAAAATTAAGTTTACCTGCTTCTTTTTACTTTTCGAAATGTGATTGTCAGAAAATTTAAAGTCACATATGTGGCTCACACTATTTCTGTGGGACAGCCCTGCCTCTAGCTAGGGGCTTTGGTGAGAACCAGATGAGCTGATGGGTCTTCTCTGGGCCCTGCTTCCCCGGCTGCTGAGGTGCAGGAACTGCAAGGGGAGGGCAGCCTGCCATGGTGCCCAACACAGGGCAGGGCTGGACAGGTACAAGTGGAACAGGCAGATAAGCTGGGAAGGGCACAGAGAAAAAGAGCTCCTCGTGACAGCACTTTCCCACCTTTTATTATTCAACACATGGAAGGGGATGGAGACACAAGGATAGGGCAACGGCAAGTTTCAATAAATAAGAGAAACAGGACGGACAGGCAGCGGGGCCCATGCCTGCACGGCCCCACATAAATAACCAGGTTGCTGAGCCACAGTGGAGGTCAGGGCTGGGCCTGGCAGCTACCTGCACTGCCCAGAAGCACTGGCACCACAGGGACGCAGAAACCACTGAGGCCCAAGGTGTGCTCCAGCCCCACCAACACTCTTCTCCCTAAAGCTCCTGAGATCTTGGGGCCGGCTGGGCAGGCTAGGGCTCTGTATCATAGTCCTGCCGGGATCAAGTCTGTTTTTTTCGGTTTCATTTTAAAAAGCTGGGGGAGGGGCAGGCACATGCATTAAGCCCCTTCTGTAGCAGAGCCATGGATGGACAGCCCCGTTGGGGTCTAGAAGGCAGAGGCCCTGGAAGCAGCAAAAACGGGGCTGGATAAAGCTACTAATAGGAGGGATGGTAGAGCCCAGCTCCCCAGCCCCCCACAACCCAGCCCAGAACCCACAAAGAGCTGAAGAGGCCCTGGGTACTGAGAACGTCTCTCCCTACTTCACAGTCAGAAAAGTGGACCCAGCGATGGCCACAGACGTGCCCAAGATTAGAACCCAGGGATTCATTCTCCTAGCCCAGGACTTTCTGTTGCCCCTTCCCTTTATAGACCTGCTGGAAGAGGAGGGGGAGGCACATCTGCTCTAGGGCCCTGTACAGAGGCAAGGGTGTGGCTAATTACCAAGGAATGGGGCCAGGGGTGATGGCACGGGCCCCTCCCCTCTGCCAAGCCCAGCCCTCTGATGATACAGAGAATCCCGTGGGCTCCTAGGATCCAGCCAGGGCAAGCACGGGGGTCGGGGCATCCTGCAGGGGAGCAACCTGGCAGCAGGGCCGGGGCGGGGCTCAGTGTGCTCCTGTACACAGTGCCCGCCGCCACCTGCCTCCTCACTGGGGCGGACACTCCCACCTCCAGGCCTTGGTCTTTGCTGTCTTGTCTGCTGGGCCATTGCTTCTCGGTCCTCACAGTCCCAGCTGCAGCTCCACCTCCTCCAGGAAGCCTTCGGAACCTCCCAGGGCAGGGCCGCAGTGTCCTCAGACTAGACCGCCCCTCAGATGACCAGGTTGCTCTCACTTAGGCGGACCACGTAGCGGTTCTCCTGGTGGACAGGGGTGAGGGGTCAGAGCTGAGTCAGGGGCTGGCTTCTGGCTCCAGGAAAGTGGCCCCTGCCTAGGGCCCACCGCACTTCCAACCCTACCCCGTCTTTGGTCAGGGTTGGCCCAGGTGCCCACAGATACCTTTCTCCTTGGCCCTCACCTCGGTCTTGTTCTCTGCTGGGGGCTTCAGCCACTTAGTATGGCTTCCGCCACTTCCTAGCAGTGCCTGCTGCTCAGCGGGGAGGCCAGGTTGTGGGGAGTCAGGGAGATCACCCGCCGAGGGCCCAGCCTCCGTGATGGTCTTCACCTCAGACACCATTGAACTTGTCCGTTGCTCAGGAATTCGAGCCACGCGGAACCTGTGAGGAGAGTGGGGCAATCATCCCCGTTAGCGGGGAACCCCAGGCACAGAGAAGGCAGCACATGCCCGGGGTCACACAGCAAGTTCATGGTCCAAAGCCTGAGCCTGGAGGCCCGGGTGCCATGGGGGCCAAGATGCTGCCCTAGGGACACAAGGGTTCCATGTGAGACACAGCGTCACTGGGAAGTCCTGATCTCTCTGGCCACCCCCACTGCCCAGAGAGGCCCAATAAGGGCAGGGCTCCCAATGAGCAGGGTGCTCAGGGCCCAAGCTGGGGCCCTGCCTCCCCCTCCAGGCCTCCAGGCTGTCACGTCTTTACCTGCCCCTGCTGTGTCTGTGCCCACCTCACCTGCCCACAGATAAGATGGTGATCTCGCCCTGGCGCCCTGCCTTGGCCCCGGCCTTGGGAACCCTGGTCGGGTTAGGCAGAAAGCTGGGAGCAGAAGTAGTGGCAGCTACAGCCTCAGGGGACAGCAGCACCTCAGGCCACTTCTTCTGGCTACAACGGGAGCAGCAGGGGCCAGAGAGCGAGGCCAGGCCCTGCACGGTGTGGAGGTGGTGGCGGTGCGGGCAGATGTGCGGCACGTTCGGGGGCGCTGGCGGCAGCCTGCAGGGGGCACAGGCAGAAGTGGCCATAGGCCAGGCCAGGCCAGGCCAGGGGCAGGAGACCCCAGCAGGCAGTGGAGGGAACAGGGTGACTCGAGGAGGGAGACCCAAGTGGGAGATCCCCAGGAGGCAGGCTGGTTAATGGGGTTTTGGCCTCGTCATCTCCCACCAGCCCACTCACTTGGACACAGGCCTGTGGCTCGTCTGCACCAGCTGTTTGCTGTGGTACTCTTTCAGCAGCTCCTCCAGGGCCGCAGCATTCTCTGTGGGCAGCTGCAGTCAGACCCTCGCTCTGGCCAGATGGGACACGCCTCCCACCCCCTGCCTCAGCAGAGAACCCCCCACCTACCCTCCACACCACCGCACCCAGCCTGGGCTGTGCACCTTTTCTCCCACTTCATCAGGCAATTACAGGAGGCAGAGGTGTGCACTCCTGGGTCAGAGAGCACCAGGCGGCTCGAGGCACCCTGGCAGGGAAGGCAGAGCAGGGGGGTACTCTGCCCACCACGGCTGCCTCACAGGCTTCTGGAGGAAACCCTCTTCTCCTGGGCACTGGGATGGGGTCAGACCTTCTCCTCACCTTTCTTCTCTGTGATCAGGCGCACCAGGACCCCAATGGTGTCCTCATTGACATCCTCAGTCCGGTAGGCAGGGTTGATTCCTGGGGAAGACAAGGGCCCTGATCTTCAGGAAGAGGGGGAAGTCACGCTCCTGAGCTAAACCACGTCTGCCAGCAGAGGGCACCCCTGGCCTTCTTAAGGGCCATAAGCATGTGCGTTTAGGTGACAAGTCTCCTAGAGCCCTGCAAATGTGGGATCCAGGCTCAGAGAAGCCCATATCACGTTCACGACTCAATGCCGCTGCTTCCTGCACTAAGAGCCCGGGTGCATACAGGCTTCAGGGCCACGAGAACTCCAGTCATTGACTTGGGCAGGGGAGGGGGCGGTGCATCAGCATCTACTGGGTCTGCACTGTCTCCTCAGCCTCAGGGAGCTGTGGGCTGCCACCCTACCCAGAACTCCCCAAATCTACAGCAAACTGCCATTCCATGGCCTCTTTACCGTGCCCTGTCTGTGTAACAATTTAAATGAGGGCCCCTAGTCAGCTTTGGGCCCAAATCTCAAGAGTGTGAGAATGGGCCACGGTGATCAACCCTGCGCCCAGCAGCAAACAGAGCTCCTGGGACTTGCACCGAGGCAGCATCCAGCAGTTAAAGGAAGTCTCTAGGAAAACAAGCGCAGTCCCAGGCAAAATGGCCCTGAGTCACCACGTTCCCTCCTGCCGGCCTAATGATCCTGTCCCCTTCCTGCCCCTGCCAGACTTCAGTGTCAGGACTTAGAAGGGGCTCTGGCTCCCATGCCAGCCCCAGACAGCCCAGCGTGCTAGCAAGGGAGATGCCATTTCACTCATGATGTGGCCATAGGATCCCATGGGCCCAGGGGAGGGTGTGTGCACGTGGGCCCCTGCCCTGCAGGGGAGTGGTGGTGTGGGGAAGAAGGAAAGGGGCCCGGGGCCCTGGGGGTGAAGGTGGTACCACATGCCTGTCCCTCTGGTTCCAGGCCTTGTAACTCAAACGACAGCCTGGAACTGAAACCCAAGCCCCTCGTGGTGCCTACCCAGAACAGAACAGCTGCCCTACCAGCCCTCCTGACACAGGGCACTCCCCCTACTGCAGGCCAGAGGTCAGAGGTCACCTTGAGTAACTCCAAGGCCATCTGACCCTGGAACCATACACACAACTGTGGCCTCTAAAGAGTCCAGATCCCCACATCTGGGCAAGGCTTCACCCAGGGCGGGATCCCACTGAAGCCGCTTGACCAGCTGTGCCGCCTCTGCTCTGCCCCCACGGCCACACCTCTGTCCCCTCACCTTTCCTCCCATGTTGTCAGTCTGCAGCTGTCACCTCCCAGGCCTCTCCCTCTCAGACCCCAGAGGCCAGGCAAGGTTCTGCTGGCAGCCCTCAAGTGGAGCTGGGGCTGGGCTCATGCCCCCATCCTCCCCACCTGGACCCCAGCCGGGCCTCACCACTGCCTCCACCTCCAGGGCCGGGCCCGACCT
The DNA here is from genome assembly GCF_037993035.2 of Macaca fascicularis. Classification (NCBI taxonomy): domain Eukaryota; kingdom Metazoa; phylum Chordata; class Mammalia; order Primates; family Cercopithecidae; genus Macaca; species Macaca fascicularis. The sequence continues at coordinate 72,223,944 of NC_088388.1, read as the reverse complement.
CCTTGTGCGCCGTGCAGTGGTAGCCCTTCCGCTTGAGGAGGTTGCACACCAGGATGCCCAACAGCCCCATGAGGCAGAAGACAGGCACGATGGCGATGACCGCGTACTGGGCGGCCGTCTCCTCTGGGCCACCTGCCCGGGTGCCATTCCCAGGCTGCCGTGTCTCACCACCGCTGCTGGCCCCTGCTGCCACCTCCACGCCACGTCGGGCCCGCCGACCCCACTCTGAGCATCACAGACGATGGAGGCAGGACAGAGGCAGTGACACAAACACAGAGAGACAGGGGCCCAGGGCCTGAGTCAGAGGGGGCTGCAGGAGAGCCAATGCACCCAGGGCAGCCCACTCCCCGCCATGCTGGGGATGCAAAGGTCAACCCGCTGCCCTCCTGTTTTCCTTTCTGGCCATCAAAGCATTGTCCTGAACAAGGCCTCCTCAAGACGCTCAGACACCCAGCCCCACCCTCCCCTCACGCTTGGGTCAGGGAGTGAAGAGACGGCACACAGGGCACGTGCCTCAGCACAGGGTGATGGGATCTGCCTCCCTGTGGCCTGGCCGTGAATCCAGTGCCTCAGGGGTGACGGACTCAGCAGCGGGAGGAGGTGCATGTGTGTACCTGAGTGTGTGCGTGAGCTCACTCATCTGCATGGGTTTTTTTAGGCAGGGTCTCGCTCTGTTGCCCACGCTGGAGTGCAGTGGTGTGATCACAGCTCACTGCAGCATGGAAATCATGGACTCAAGCAAACCTCCCACCTCAGGCTCCCAAGTAGCACCACCACGCCCGGCTAATTTTTTTATTTTTATTTTTTGCAGACAGGGTCTCGCTGTGTTGCCCAAGCTGGTCTCAAAGTGATCCTCCTGCCTTGGCCTTCCAAAGTGCTGAGATTACAGGCATTAGCCACTGCACTTGGCTGGCATGAATCTCTGAGGAGATGGGGACAGGGTACAGGGGACAGGTCAGCATGTGAGTCCCCAGCCCCCAGCTGTGGCTGCCACCTGCAGGATGCTCTCTGCCACTTGGAAGCATGGTGGACAGAAACAGCCAGGGGAGCGGCTGACTGTGCCCTGCTGGAGACCCTTTGGCTACACGCCCTGCCCTGGGCTGGAAGAAGGACCCCACTGCCCCCACATGAACACTGCAGAGGCTGCTGGGCTCCAGCTCACTGGCCCCCTCCCGCACATACGCCTGCACCAGTCCTAGCACCAGTCTGCCACTCACCATCACAGCCGTGAATACCCAGAGGTGCCCAGGAACACGGTTGACATGGAACACGGGGAACCCCCCAAGGCCCAAACCACCTGCGAGGAAGGAAGATACCACTGAGGCCCAGAAGTTTCCCCAAACACTATCCTTAGGAGAGGCTGGATGCCTTCCTTCCAGGCACCCTCATTGGTCCTGCCCCATCCCATTTCACAGATGGGAAAACTGAGGCCTGCTCAGGATACAATAAGGCTGGGACCCCAGGATCCAGAGTCCTGGTCACCCAGCCAGGAGCCCTCCCCGCACTCCCTTTGGCTTACCCAGGCCAGCAGTCTCCACAGAGTGTATCTTGAGTTGCCGTGCCCACCTGGGCCTCCAGCCTCCTCTGAAGGCTGCAGCGGGCATGGGGCTGACATGGGCTGGAGCCCCATGCAGCTGAGAAGGTGCCTGGGGGGCAGGGCCTGCATAATGTGCCCTGACCTGGGTTCTGTGGGAGGTAAAGGGTGAGAGCACGGCCAGGAGTCAAGTCTGAGGATCCCTGGGGGGCCAGGCACAGGACTCTGCCCCCGGCCCTCAGGGCCCTCCCAGGACAGGTAGGAGGCAGGGCAATGCTCACCAGGTCAGGCTCCTCTCCAGGTGGGCACTGCCAAAGGGTTGTTGATGTCAGGGTGGCCAGAGGCCAGGGCAGCAGCTGGAAGAACAGTAGGCATTGAAAGAGGCAGAAAGTGCTGGGTGTGGGGTCTCTGGGGTCATCTATCCCCCACTTATTTCCTGAAAGCCCAGTGGTGAGGACCACTGACCACTCCACCCGGGCTTCAGGGACACACTCTTCTAACCTCAATCCCTCACACTGAGGAAAACCTGTCCTGTCCCAGACCTGCTGCGTGGCCAGTACCTGGGGATGGAGAGAGCCACATCTGGCTCTGGAAAGTGCTGGAAACCCCAGATAAGGCCACATCAGGATCTCAAGCCCTTCCAGCTAACCAGAACAATGAGGAGGAAATGCTTCCGAATCCTCTCTCATATTCTGTCCCCCTTCCTCCCGCCTTGGGTCCATCTGTGCCCCCATCACAGCTGGGCATATCATTAACCAGCCTCATTTATCATCCCTGGAGCCAAGTCTGCAGGTGGCGCTTCCTATTCTGGGCCCTCCCTTCAGCGAAAGTCTCCAGGACCAGATCCTCCTCTGCCACCTCCCCTCGACGCGAGGCCACTCCATTCACATCCACACACCCAAACAGGGAGCCACATCCCAAAGGAAAGCTCCGTCTTCTCAGTGTGTGTCCCCAGCCCATTTCACTAGGAGTTCCCTCTGTTTCCCATTGTTAGGAATGAACTGTCTCTCCTGAATCCCTCCTGGAGGAGACCTCAGTCCCCCAATTTGGCCTAGGCTGGATGGGGCCACCATCAGCTGCCCTGGAGATGGAACAGGGATCTCCTCAGACCCCAGAGCGGCTCCCAGCACCTGCTAAGGCTGGAAGGCCTCCTGTTGTAAGGAGCAACCCTTAGCAAGGCCCAAGGCCAAGTCTCGCCCTCCCTGAGCTTCTAGCGTCACAGCAGAAAGATGGGCCCCAGAGCAGACCCCAAGATGCTGTAAGTCTGTAATGCAGACTCGCCAGAAGCTCCAGGCAGCTGGCCTGATCCTATGATCCTGGGACCTGGAATCTGGGACCCCCCAGAACAATACAGATCTTGAACCCCAGCATCTGAGGTGCTATGGCTCTCAGGGTCCAAATCCCAGCCCTCTTTTGCCCAGTTTCCTCTTGGTGCCCAGCCTACCCTCCAGGCTGGGCTCTGTTCTCATGCCTGCGTGCCAACGGGCATCTTGCCCTCAGCCATGCCTGCCTTGCCCATAAATGCCAGCAGGCCCTTCCTTCTCCATCTCCCTGACAAGCCTGGGTGGGCCCAGAGGTGCTTCCTAGGGTCCGACTGCCTCAGAGTCTTCAAGAGCTGAGTCACTGAGCCCTGCCCGGCATGGGGTTCCCGGGAAGTGTCTGCACCCTCTTGCTGGAGGGCTGCAGGGCAGACGTGCGACTTTTCTCCTTCCCAGGGACCATCCCCAACTCACCATAAGGAAGCAGGACAGGGGCCGGCACAGCAGACTTGGCTTCATCCTGAGGCCCCTGGTGGTCGCTGGCCTAGGGCAGATGGAGAGGAGGCTCGGCCGAGCGGCAGGGACAGGCAGGCGGCTGCTGTCCCCTCAGCACCACTTCCAGGATAACAGGACTCATGGGGAGCGGGCAAGGTGCTGCTGGCTCCACACCCCCAAGCCCCCAAGAGGGGGCTGCCCTGCCTGGGAGCCGGCCTCACAGGGCAGCACAGGCGGGAAGGCAGGAAGAAGGCTCTGCAGGCTGGGAGACTTCCCAGAGGAGGAAGGGCTTCCTTCCCCTTCCTTAAACTGCCAGGTGCCCCGAGGCATCAGGAGGGGAAGGAAGTGCGTGTGGCGGCCTGTGTCCCTGATGACAGGGTTGCAACCAACACCCAACACCCCAGCCCGCCTCCACACTCCAGCCCAGTGCGCCAGGCTCAGGCTCCCGCCGCCTCCTCCTCACAGGTCTGTAAGCATGCCCGGCCTCTGCCTTCACTCCTGCAGCTTCTGGTCCAAGGATGGCCTTTTCCTTTACCCTTCAAAGCCCAATGCGAAGGCCTCTCTTTCCAGAAGCTTCTCTAGAAGCTTTCCCCAAAGTGGGTCTGGCTCCCACAGCTCCCCACCCCATCTAGGTCCTGGTCCTTCTGCATGGCCACTGTCCATACCTCTTCCAGGGAGGCTGACTCCTCCCTTGAGGCTGGGACATGTCTGGCCACAGCTCTGCCTCAGGCAGACCTATGGGGCTGGGGTGGTCATGGCAGCCAGTGCTCTGTCTCTGTCATCTCTCCAGCACCTAATGCGTGCGGACACTGGAGAAATCAGTATGAACAAGACAGACAAGGTCCCTGTCTGCAAGGAGCTCCAGCCCAGGGGAGACCTAACTGCAAACAGAGAGGTGTCCCCACCAGTTGGTGGTAAGTGCCAAGAAACAAAATAGAGTGGGAGTGCAGTGTGTGATACTTCAGAGAAATATCCATGGTGGCGCCACAGCCCACCGGTCTGAGACTGAGGCCCCCAGGTGATGGTGGCCTGCTCTGGAGAAGCCTTCAGCCAGTGGAGGAGGTGGACACAGCAGGACAAAGGACTCACATCAGACAGCAGAAGGTATGGTGGCAGAGCAAGGAAGTCCGCTGTGTACTCCCTGGAGGCCTGGCTTCAGGGACACCAGGCTGAGAGAAGCTGTTCTCCTCAGGTCACACGCAGCCTCTTAAGCCCAGGGGCAGCCTGGGAACCCAGCCACTGGCTCAGGGCTGCCGCAGGCTGAGGCCCCCCGCTGTGACTCCAAGCCCAGTGAGGTGAGAAAAGCGCCTCCTGTGGTAGGTCCCAGGTCACTCAGAGCCCTCTTCCTGCAGGCAGCCCGGCCTTCCCGCCTAGAATAGCAGCCCAGGAAACCGATCTGTCCACCCACCCTCCCTCTTGGCAGACCTCAGAGGGGCCCAGGGTTTGAGTTACACTCAGGGGAGGGAGTGGGCAGCGGTCACATCATCTCGGGACTCTCCAGGTCACTGGCAACCACTCTGGGTCCCAGGCCAGCTCAGGGAAAAGCCAGGGACAGGAGAAGGTAAGGCTACAGTATAGGGTGGAGGCCACACTTCACAGTCAACACCCAACAAATGACACCCCCAGGCCATGTGGGGAGGGCCCCCTGTCCTTCCTCGAATTTGGTCACAAGTCCTCCTTCCAGTTTCTGCCCCAAAGTGTCCTGTCCCCTTGCCAGGGCCCAGCTTCCACCTCGAGCCTGTCTCCCCATGGCCCCTCCCCTGTCCTTTGAGGGATCTAACCCACAGACCTGACCATGAGCCCCGAGTCCTCAGGCTTCACTTCCCCACTAGGCCTGACTGTGTATGACAGAGCCCGATGGTAGGGGAGGAGGGGTGGCAGGCTGTGGTGGGCATGGTAGCTCACGCCTATAATCCTAGCACTTTGGGAGGCGGAGGCAGGTGGATCACGAGGTCAGGAGTTCAAGACCAGCCTGGCCAAGATGCTGAAAGCCCGTCTCTTGTAAAAATACAAAAATTAGCCAGGTGTGGTGGTGCATGCCTGTAATCCCAGCTAGTCAGGAGGCTGAGGCAGGGGAATCGCTTGAACCTGGGAAGCGGAGGTTGCAGTGAGCTGAGATCGCACCACTGCACTCCAGCCTGGGCGACAGAGCGAGACTCCGTCTCAAAAAAAAAAAAAAAAAAAAAGACAAAGCCAGGGGCAACCCGATAGCCCAGCCCCCAGCTCTAGCAGCCCTCCATGTCCCCAAGGTAGGCCCAGAGGGCTGATGCGGGGGTGAAAAGAGGCCAAACAACCACAGCAGAGAGCCCTATAACCACCCCGACCCCAGGTGGCACCTGCTAGCCCACAGGGAGCAGATTTGCAGCTGCTTATCTGCAGACAGATGCAGAGCTGTGTGATCTAGAACCTTCCAGGAGGAAAGCAGGGTCCAAAGGCCCAGACTCAAAGCCAGCAAGGGCCCACTCCAGCACACGCACAGACACTGCCACCTAGGGCCTTGCGCCTTCTAATTATGCACCTTCTCATTACCCCAAATCAGCACTTACTCCAGTCTGGCTGCCCGGCCCCCACACTCAGCCCAGACTGAGCCCCTGCTGGACTTGCCCAGTCAGGTAGAAAGGCCTGGTGCACACACACGTCCACACCTGCTGCTCAGCACCCCTACCCCCTGCCCCATGAGGCCTCCACTATCTAAATCAGCCCTGGAACCGTGACCAAAAAAACAGTTCAGATGGAAGCCCCTTCGGCTGCGAGGGGATTTGTGAAGGCCCCATATCCACCTCTGCCTCACCCTGAAGGCTGGGCAGTCAGTGAGGCGCCAGAGCCTCTGATGCCTGACAGAGGAGAGCCACACCCAGCCACAGTGGATGGGGAAGAGGGGCCCCAGGGAGTAGCAGAGAAGGAACTTAGCTTAGAGGCCACTCCTCCCATGTCTCCTAGCCTAGGGCCCAGTCTCCACTGCCACCAACTCCCTGTGGGACCTTGACATCACTGGGTCTCAGTTTCCTCATCTACAAGATGGGGATGTTCATCTGGCTGGCAAGGCTGTCACGAAGTTTTTGGGGGATTTCTGTTTTGTTTTGTTTTTCTGAGACAGTGTCTAACTCTGCTGTCCAGGATGGACTGCAGTAGCACAATCACAGCCCACTGCAACTTTGAACTTTTAAGTGATCCTCCTGCTTCAGCCTCCTGAGTAACTGGGACTGCAGGCATGCCCCACCATGGTTGAATTTTTAAATTTATTTTTTGTAGAGACAGGGTCTCATTACGTTGCCCTGGCTAGTCTCCAACTCTTGGGCTCAAGCGATCCTCTGGCCTTGGCCTCCCAAAGTGCTGGGATCCCAGGTGCGAGCTGCTATGCCCAGCCAGTCATGGGGTTTAAAGGAGGTAATGAAGCTAAAGTAGGTCATGGGATTTCCTTCTCCACAGCCCTTCTCCTCTGCCCTGCTGGCAGAGGGCTGTGATTAAGTATTTGTTTGCTTACTTGTTTATTCCTTGCTCCCCCACCAGACAGCGGTGAGGCCAGGGACGTCTGTTTTATTTGCCACAAAACTCCACACCCAGCCCCATGTCTGAAGCAGGAGGCCTCCAAACAGGCTCACGAGGCGGGGAGGGTTTCCTCAGACTCAGCCCTCCAAAAAAATGCCCGAAAAATGAGAACCAGAAATTCCCTGGAGAAAAGCCAACTAGCAAAGGCCATGGCCACGGCCCCAAGCTGAGGGCCCCAGACCGTGATTGAGGCCATAGGCGGTGGAGCCCCAGTGAGGTGCAGCCCCAGAGGCCTCAGAGAAAGAGGAAGTTGTGTCACCAGCCCAGGCCACAGGCAGCTTCCCCTTTCCCAGAACTGAAGCTCACTGGGGTCACCTGGGCCCTGCCATGCCACTCCCCTTCCCCTAGGCGGGGCCCTCCCCTTCCCTACAGTCCCTAAGCTCTCCCAGGGCCTGCACCCATTGCTCCTGCCCCGTCACCCTGTCTCTGACCTCCAGGTCAGTCCCGCCCTGCAGCCTCGGTGCCCTGACACCTAGTTCTGGCCCTGGCCCTGGGCCAGCTCCCACCACCCTCAGGATGCTGTCCTGACGCACCGACACCAACCTCCCCCACCCACACACCTGCCATGCTGAGTGCTTTCCACCCTCACACACACTGCACCTGCTTTCTGCTCTCCCCTCATCGCTTGGCCAGCACCCACTCTTCCTTAGAGCTCAGCTCAAAGTCACCTCCTCCTGGGAGTACCCTCACCCCCACCTCCCCCTCAGCATTCATGGTGCCATGCAGATCCCATTACCCAGCCCCTTCCCCACCACGAGCTGCCTGCTCCATGCCCAGTGCTGACCCGGGCGGGTATGGGCTGATTTGGGGGAGAAGGCAGAAAAGGCGCTCTTGGTAGAGAGCCCAGCTATGCCGAGCTAGAAGGGCCAGTGAGCAGGCTGAGGGGGAAGGAGCCCAGAGGCTGGGGTGGGTCAGAACCCAGATCTGAACCCCTGGGTTAACTTGGGGATACAAAGTGTGGGGTGCAGTCCTGCTCTGCTCTGTCCTGCACTGGCTCTGTGGCCCGCCTGCAGAGGGCTGTGGTGAGGCTGAAAGGAGAGAATCACATTAAGTACTCAGCACAGAGTAAGCACTCCCCACACTTCACTGTGACTCAGTTTCCCTACGTGTGGAATGTGGAGAAGGGCACACAACTTTTTTTACGTTCAGTGCCTGGCGCAGAGTCTGGTACACAGGTGGTGCTGGGTTCGCCCTGGTGGGAATCTGGAGGGCGGGAGGGTGGAGGAGACGGTAGGAGTCTGGAGGAGTCTGGGAAGGTTGGTGGGCAGTGCTCAGGTCACACCAAGGCTCAGCTGCCTGCCAAAAAGCCTGTACTTCTCCCTAGGGCCTATGGGAGCCTGGAAGGGTTAAGCAGGGGAGGGAGAAGAATGAACAGTTTGGTCTCAGCAGGCTCCCCGGGCTGCCTGCCAAGAGAGGCTACACTGGGGGAGATGGAGGTGGGGGCCAGCGCCCACCTGGAGCAGGGCAGGTGGGGAGGCAGCTACTCTGCTTCCCAGATAGTGGCTCCTGAGCCTGTGGACCTCCCTCTGGCCTTCAGAGGCTAGGGTTGCCTGGAAACAGAGCTGGACACAGGCCTCCCTTGGCGGTGGCCGCACCCAAGGCAGGAAGACAAAGGCCACCCATCAACAGAGAAATCCAGGTTAGCAAGGAGCCCAGCGGTTCCCTGGCAACTGGGGCTGAAGTAGGGCAGTGACCACACTGGGTGGCTTTCCCTCCTCCACACTCACGGGGAATGGAACAGACCCCAGCCCTGTGCAGGCCAGGCCCTCGTCCTGGGTTGCTGCCTTTACTTGCAGGAGAAGTGAGCATTCCTGTTTCATAGCTGGGCAAACTGAGGTCAGGGGATGTCACTGGCGGGGGTCACGGAGCCAGTAAGAGATGAAGCAGGAATGGAGCCCAGGACTGTCTCTCTTCTGCCTCCTTTCACCCTGCAACTTAGCCCAGGACCTGGCACATCCTTTCACCCTGCAACTTAGCCCAGGACCTAACACATAGTAAACGTCCTTGCAGTGTTTGCCAACCTGATGGTGGAGGCCAGCAAGCTAGTAGCACCCAGTAGGCGGCTCAACTGAGGGTCTGTTACTAAGGACCCAGGAGGGCCCCAGGAGAAGGTGCTGTCTGCACCGCCATCCCATGGGGCCTTTAGGAGTTGCCTGCATCTATACTCCTTTGCATATTGTTCTAGTCTGTGCCAGCTCTGGCAGGAAAGGGAGCTGGGAACTGAAAGAGACAGGAAGACCAGGGAAGTCTGGGAATTCCCAGAGCGGGGAAGAAGAGGTCCCAGGGTGGAGCCCCAGCTCACTAGGGCTGCTGCTGGGATCCCAGAGATGTGCGGAGGCTGGCTCAGGGCCACTCAGTGAGAAGGGCACTCCACTCCCGCCCCTTCCCACAGGTCTGGGCAGCCATGAGCTCCCAGGTCACCACACTGGGGTATGCACCCCTCAAATCCTAGACCCCTAATCCTGTACCACCTCGTGGCCAGGCAGCAGCTGCTCCCCAGCCCACCCTCAGCCACACCCCTAGAAGCTGGGCATGGTTCCGCACCTCAGACCTCCTGGCTGCCACCGGGCCTGGGCTTCAGTGGCTCAGGTGGATGGGGTGGGGCTGAGGCTAAGGGGGCTAAATTGGCCCCTTGAGGCCAAGAAAAGGGCTGAGGTGGCCACACCTGGCCCACCCAGCTCCTCCCAGACTGGGTATGGTACAGGTGCAGTCCTCGCCCCACTTCCTGGGTCGAGTCTGGGGCTGGAGGAGGGATGTCTGAGCCCAGACAGTTATCTCTGGCAGAGAGGGGGCTCCCTAACCCTCCTCACTGAGCACTACTGCCTGTCCCCTTCCCACTGTAGGCTGGGTCTCACCCCTTAAAGACAGTGTTCCATGTTTCACATGGAAGAAACTGAGGCTCAGAGAGGCCAGGTGGTAGCCTGTAACAACTTCATCTTGAAGGAGATGAGGTTTACCTACCCTGGAGCAGGGGCAACTGGCAGGCGGCCCTTGCCTGTGCCACCCAGGCCTGGCATCTCCACTGCTTCTGGTCCACCATCGACCTGTCAGCACCTCGGACAGCCGTGTTGCCCACCCTGGCCCAGAGACAGAACAGCAACGGGTCTGGGGGTGCTGAAGGACACCTCACTGCAATCCAGCTCATGCTCTGCTACATCCTCCAAGAAGCCACCTTTGCCACCTGCCCCGGCCATAAATCTGATCCCGAGTCCCTAATGTGCTCAGCATGGGCCCTGCCCCCAATCACCCTGACCTGGAAGACCTGGGCGGAGGCTTTGGGAGGGACTTGGGGGAGACCACAGCCCTGGTCTGCCCCATTCTCCAACTCTCCCCAGACTTGGGGTGCTGCGGAAAGAGGCCTCCCCCACCCCTCCAGGGCCATCCCAGGTCAGGTCCTACCCAGTGGAGCTATGCTGAGGACTGGGGTCAGTGCATGTGCAGTGATGGGGCAGGGAAGAGACAAGGTTGGGCCCTGGAGCAGCCCACCAAGGTTCAGACTCTGGCTCTGTCACTTCGTGGATCTGTAGCCTTGGGCAGGTTACTTACCCTCCCTGAGTTTCAGGGTCTTCCTCTGCAAACAGGGGTGCTAGTCCCTGCCTTATGGGACACTGAGGGCTCTCAACACAGCCCCACTAGGACCAGAGGAACCCAAGCTCAGGACCAAGCAACAGCCAGCCGAGGTCACCCAGAGGCTTGGGTATGGCAAGAGTGCTTTGGGGAACTCCATGTAAATCCTGGCAGCATGAGTAGAGGGGCCTTGGCCTCTCTGGGAGGGCCCTGGGTGCCCATGTCCCAGCCTCTGTGCAGGCCTGCATCCATCTGCTCCCACACCAGCCAGGGCCACGGTCAGGAAGGTAAGGGGTAGTTCAGCAGTCAGGAACCCAGCCCCAACTTCCCAAGCCTGTTTCCCAGTTGCGCCAGTGCAGCTGACCTCATGGTGTGGTGGAGGACTCAGTGTTCACAGGCAACAGGGGCTCTTCTTACAATCAGGCCTTGGGCCAGGCATCCCCTCCTATAGGAAGCCTCCCCAGCCTCCCTGTCAAGGGGGCCCCCTCCCCTCTCCAGACTCCCCCACCCCCCACCCCCGCCATCAGTTTTCAGTCTCCCTTGACTCCTCTAGAAGGGTTGAGGCTCCTTGAGGGAAGGAGGGATTGGGTGCGTGCAGGAGGCCAGACACACAGCGCGCCGGTGGTGCGGGTGGCCAACGTCCTCCCCTCTCACTGTTCCTCCTCACAGGGCATGCACTGGGCTAAGCACAGGTCCCTCCTCTGGAAGCCCCCACTCCTCTCTCTACCTGCACACTCAGACCCTGCTTCTAACTGGCTGTAGAGGTCCCCACTGTCCCCCTCTGTCTGTGACAACTAGCCAGGGCACTTGCTCACAGCCACATGGGCAGTTGATTTATAGAGCTCTCATCTTTCCCAGGATGGCCTAGGAAAGAACTCTGGTCTTCAAGGCCAGCAGACCTGGGTTTGGATCCCAGTGACACTGGGGCCTAGCAAGTGCCTCCCCTCTCTGGGCCTTGGTTTCCCTGCCTGTGCTTGGAGGGAATGATGACCCCCAGGAGTATAAGGCTGAGGATGTGACAGCCTCCTGGGCCGTAATCCCAGGGATGGGCAGAGTAGGGATGCAGCATTGGCTTCTGTCCTCTCTGCCACCCCAGCCCCACTCAGCAGCACCAAGCCTAGGCCCAGACAGACACAGGCTCAGCACACAGTGGGTGTTCTCTCTGTCCAGAGACCACATCCCTGCTCCCCCATCGATCCTGAGTGGGGAATGGCGCCAAACATGCCCTGCTGGGTGATCTCAGGCAAAACCCCTTCCTCTCTGGTCCTCGCTCCTGCTGACCTGGTAGAAGGGCCGGCCCCATAACAGAGGTAGTCAGGTGCCACCCAGCCAGACTAGGTACTGACCAGCCTGGCCCTTCTCAAGAAACTAATGTTAGAATTGTCAGACAAACCCTTTGACCCTCACCTCCTGCCTGGAGACCAGGCTGGGGGCTGGGTGGGATCTGGAGGGCCTGACTCCAACACGAGTGGCCGCGTGACTCAGCCTAGGGTTGCTCTCTGAGTCCAGGTTCCCCCATACCAACTTGGAAAGGAGAGGGCCCGGGTGAGTGCTGTTGTGAGGAAATGCTGGGCCCAGGGCCTGGCGCACAGCAGGACCTGAGCAGGGACAGTTTCCTCTACTGACACAAGATGTCGAGGACCATGGCAAGCACTACACTTGCCCCCTACCCACAGGAGTGGCCGTGAGTCTCTGCCCCCAACCCCAGCACACATTCTGCCTCAGGTCATGGTGAGCACCAGAGACCTGGGTGCAAATCTCCCGGTGCCTCCCAGCACACAGGTGCCGGGATCCTAGGGCAGCTGCCCGTCCTCAGGAAGAGGCCTCGCCAGCACAGAGATGGCAGTGGGAGGGGGTGGGCTGCTGGCCACACTGGCCCCACCAAGCTGAGCACACAGTGCCCACAGGTGCCCCAAACCTGTGCTCATTCCCCAGCAGTGAGGGAGGACACCTGGCCGGTGGCCCGCAACAATGAAGAGAGACTAATTTTGGGCCGGGAGGGCTTCCTGGGCGAGGCAGAGCTGGGGCTATACTCTGAATGGCCAAGAGGGTTCTAGAAAGAGGGAAGCTTTAAAAGCAAAGGCAAGGCAGACGAGGCATCTGGCAAGGAGAGGCAAGGGTGAAGATGTAAATTCTGAAAGACCTTGGAAGGAAAGGCCTCAGTGCCAGATGAGGAGTTTGAACTTTACTTTGTAGGCAAAAAGCAAGAGTTACTCTATGGAGGTCACTCTGGCAGTGTGTGGGAGAACCGATGTGGAAGCAGAGAAGCTGGAACCAGAGCCCGGGCAGGGATGGTAAGGCCGGAGCTGGAATATGAGGCAGGCGGACGTCGGAAGGTGTGTTTTGGGCCTACTTCCAGTGCTGGCCAACCTCCAGCCGCCAGGGAGAGTGTAGACACAGAATGGCCAACTCAGGACAGAAGGCAGGTACCGTGTCTGGAGGGTGAAGGTTCTGGGAGACCTTGGGTAAGTCCCTGAATTCTCAGAACCTCAGTCTCTCCTTCTGTGAAATGAGATTGCACCTGACCCTATGAGTAGCGGCAGGTGCTGACTGGCCCTCAATGTCTCCCCTTCTTGGCTAGACACAGGCCCCTCCCTCTAGCAGCTATCACACCAGTCCCAACTGTGGCCACAAGTGGAAACCCAGCCTGGCCCCACTGTCATCCCCAGAGGCCCAAGTTCCCAGAAAGGTTTGGCTTGGCTAGGGCACAGGCTGAGGCTGGGGGCCTCCTTCAAGGCTGGGATAAGGAGAAGTTAACCCTTCCCCTCTTGCTCCCCCTCCCAGGCCCTAAGCTATTTCCACCTCATTGCTGAGGATGGAAATAACTTGGGCTCAGCCCCTAGAGACCATGACAGCTATTTTCATCAGCCCCAAGCAGCACAGCTTCAGTCATTGCAGAGAGGACCGAGGGACAGACACCATGATCCCCAGTTCCAGTTCTTGGCCAAGTGGCAACAGTGGTCAGAGCCAAAAGGGGTCTCTGGGAAGAAGAGGGAGACCGAGGCCCAGAGACAGTAGAGATCAGCTCAAGGTCACTCCCTGTCTGCTCCCCACCACAACATGCAGATGGATTTGGGGAAATGCCTCTAGAGCAACTGCAAAGAAGGGAAGGGGGCCTCTCAAGTATGATGAAGGTCACCTGGGACTCTCAATTTTCCCTGCTACCCCTAGGCTGTGCTGCTAACTCCATACACTCTTCAAAGCCATGGGGACACTCCCAAAGCCAGGTCCAGGCTCTAGAAGGCAGGGGACAGGTCTTTCTGATGATGTCCGGTTGGGAGTGAGGTCTGGGGAGGAACAGGAATACCATGTAACCCACCCATCCCCAGTGTTCCAGACATGTGTGTACACACACACATCATACTTAGAACTCACAATGGGACACCGTGGCAAGGCCATGCCTATTAGCCCAAGTTTGAGAGACAGAAGCCCAGGAAAGCCAGGAGCAGTTACTAGGAAGGTGGGTGATCCTCTCTCTCAGGTCTCTGGGTTCAGAAGACCTGAATTCCAGTCCTGGCACTGTCCTGACTCTGTACGACCTTGGCCAAGTCACTTTGCTTCTCTGATCCTCAGTTCCTTTCTCTGAAACATAGTCACTACATCTCAGAATCACTGAGAAGATTCAACAAGACAGAACATGAAGTGTTCAGAACAGTGCCTGACACTGTCCCCGACCCTGTCCCCCATCCCTAGAATGCAATCAGCATTTTCCGAGGACAACAGCAGAAGACAGAACTTCCAGATCCTACAGCAAGTGCCACCCACTCCCAGACTAGGGAGCCCAGCTTTCACCCCACCCTGCATGAACCCCACAGGCCCCATATGGGAGAAGGGGCCTCAGAAGGGTCTTGCCCAGATGGCGAAAGGGTTCATGCTCTCCAGCAAGAACTCAGCCTCCCAGACCAGAGACCACTCCTGGGGAACAAGTCTCCCCACTCTCCCCAACCCAAGGAACTGAAGAAAGGACACATAGACAGAGAAGTGAATGTCTATGGATTTGGGATCCATATTGTCTATCAATCCATTTCATGACAGAGGACCAAGAAGCCTTTGGGTGGGAGGCTAATGTTTTCTTGACCAGTTTTGGAGAAGGCTGAGCTTCCAACCCTATCAGTAGCCACTGAGTGCAGACCCTGGGCCACTGTGTCCCCAAGAGAAGCCTGGCCCAACCCCCCCACTGCAGTTTTTCTGCCTGAAGGGAGAACACAGGCGGTTGACCCAAAAACAATAGAGGATCCCAAAGTGATGATTCACAGTCCATTCAAAGCCCAGCACCTCAGTGTGCAGATGGGGAGACTGAGGCCTGCGCGGGGATGCGGGGGGAGTCTGAGAGCAAGATTGTGCCTGGGTCCACTGAGAATACAGATTACACAGGGGCAGAACTTTGCCAGGTGTAGGGACTTCGATGCATGGGTGTGTGGGTGCAGGTAGGCGGGGACACGCTGAGACTACCACAGGGCCCCTTCCCTGCTGCCAGCTGGGCCACCCCAGCAGATGTCGCCCATCGTCGGCTCTCTCCTTCAGCCAGGGCACGTCCCTCAGGGTCCATCTCCTCACTAAGCTGAACTCCTAAGGGGTGCCCTCGTGGGGACAGCCCTGGAGACCCTTGTCTCCTGGTTCCCCAACTTCCTCATCACCCCCCATCTGCTGGAAGGTGTCCTAGGTCCGGTCTCTCCTCCTCCTGCCTCTTACTCATCATCGCCCTAGGTGCAGACAGACAGACAGACAGACACACACACACACACACACACACACGCTCTGACACCACTTGACCCCACACGCACACCATGGCGCCAGCTAGCTTGGCTCATTCTCAGTCACTTGGTCTCCTCTCCCTCTATTTCACACTCACAGTAACGGGTGGCCCTGGCCCTGCGTCGGTCACGCCCCAGGCCACGCACTTCGTGACCCCAGTGACCCCGGGTCTCTCCCTCACAACACACGCACACACGCTGCCTGTCTCCCACACACAGAGCCCCTCTGTGTCGCCTGCTCGGCCCGGCGTCACCGCCCAGTGTTCCAGCCACACGTTCGCCCGGCCAGGCCGCCTCACGCGCCGTGTCACCCACAGTCACGGGCTGACACCGTCCAGACCCCCCCTCGGCCGCCCCGCGCCGCAGCCGCGCCGAGGCGCCGCCGTCCAGTCCGCACCCCAACCTGGTCTCCGTCCAAGTTTCCCGGGTCAGGGATCTCTCCGGGCCCCACCGGCCCCTCACACCGCAAGTTCCGCTGCTTCCCCGCGCGCCCCCCGACAGCCACGGCGCAGGGCCGGCCCAGAATCGCGGCCGGAGGACCTGCAGGTCCCGGGGCTCGGAGACTGGGGGGGGCCGGTGCGCGGAAGGCGCCGGGACAGGACGCGAGACTGGGGGAGTGGGGGGGCGGCGCGCGGCAAGGCTGCAGCATCCGCCGCGCCCGCGAACTTCCTCAGAGACGCGGGGAGGCAGGGGGCGCCTCTAGGGTCAGTATCCCGCTGGCCCGGCCGCGGCGAGCGGACTCTGGATGGGGGCTCCGCGCGCCCTCCTTACCTGGCCGCGCCGCGGCAGCTCCAGCTCGGCTCCCCGTTCGACTCGGCGCCCCGGCCCGGCTCGGCTAGCGCCAGTGAAGCAGCGCAGCCTGCGCGCCTTTTGAATGAATCGCCTGCCGGGCCGGGAAGGTGCGCAGCCCCGCCCCCTCACGTCACGGCCTCCGGCCCCGCCCCCGACGTCAGAGCCCTGGCTGCGCCCCCGGCCCCACTCACCCCGAGCCGCGGAGAGTCTGGCCGCTCTGCCGCCGGGCGGCGCTGCTCTACGTCGCCCTCTCTCGCGCCCCTGGGAACTGCAGGGGGCTGCGCGGGACTGGGAGACTAGGCCCAGAGGGCCTCTTGAATCCGCCTCTTCAGGGCTCCGAACCAAGAAAGAAGGGGTTGTGCGAAGCAAGATAAGGAGACTGGAGACTGAGATACTTCTCTGGGTCCTCTTACCATTGCCAGTGTAACTAGAGCCACCTCTGCCCCTTTCTGGGCCTCATCTTCCTCCTGCCAGTTGGTGGCCAGGAAGAATAACCTCACTTTGCCTTGTTGAGGAGGCCCAGGCCCAACCCTGGAAACGCTCACCTAGTTGGTGAAAAGGCCTGGTGAAGGTGAGTCTATAAAGGAAACCCACACAGTGGGCTTCGGCACATCCTTCCGGGCCTAGTGAAATCCTCTGGGAGGCGTCTCCTACCTTCACTCCCCCACTCCCCGCACTTCTCTCTGCCAGGGTGTTAGTTTCCCTCCAGCAGGACAGGTGACTCAGTGCCCCCTCCCTAGTACAGCCATCCCATCCTGCCAGTTTCCAACGCCAGTCATCACAAACTCCAGCCACTATTCACACTGTATTCCGACTCTGAATCGTGTCCCCTGGAGTTGTGCTACAGGGTGTGCCAGGACTGGAGGGAGCAGCTCAGTGGCCTGTTCCCCCTCTCAGTACTATTCAGGGGATCTCAAGCGGCCCTCCTGGGACAGTAGGGCTGATGGGAGACTGAGACACCAGGGAGGGCCTAGTGCTGGGCCAGAGGCCTGGCTAGGGTCAGGATAATCACAGCCCATGACAGAGATGGAGAAAGGAAGGTAAATAAGTCTGCTGGGGATAGATAGCTTGGGGTGGGGTTCTAAACAATCATAGAATCTGAACCCAGGGGCTGGGGACAGGAAAGGTCAGGTCCCCAGGGTCCAGGAGATTCCAGGAAGAGAACTGGACACCGCACGAGGAGGGGAGCCCGGGATGAGTTTCCATTCCCCTGGGTCATGCCCAGGTTGTGGGGGAAGGGCATAAGGAGCTGCAGGTTATTGATGTCAGGATCATGACATCAGCACCCTCATATGTTAGTGGAGACCTCCAGGGCTAGGGCAGGGATTCTTCCAGGGTCCCACATCCCAGCCTATGGAGAGCCAGAGCAGCCAGAATGCCCTCCACTCCTGGAAATGTTTTCTTTGTGAGGGGACCATCTACACCCCAGCTCTAAATTCGAGAGTTCAAATGGTGGCAATTTCAGGTGTCACTCAATAAACCAAATGGGGAAGGCCAGGTGTAGTGGTCACATCTGTAATCCCAGCACTTTGGGAGGCTGAGGTGGGAGGATCACTTAGCCCAGGAGTTTAAGACCAGCCTGGGCAACATGATGAAGCCCAGTCTCTACAAAAATATGTGGGAGAATCACCTGAGCCCAGGAAGTTGAAGCTGCAGTAAGCTGCGATTGTGCCACTGCACTCCAGCCTGGGTGACAGAGTGAGACCTTGTCTCAATCAATAAACTAAATGGGGAAATGCTTTTTGGTTAAGGAGCACTGGCTATTAATCAGACATCCTAGAGAGGGTCCAGGCCCCTCTCTACCACCAGCTCTCTGTGAGGTTTTGATCAAATCCACCCCCAACTCAGTTTCCTCATCTGAAAACTGGGGTGCCAGACATATTGCCTGAAGGTCATTTTAGTTCTCTGTGGGAGGCGGCTACCTGGCTGCCCTGGCAGCAGCTCCATAGGGTAGATCTCCTGGGGCCACAGCCCAAACACTTCTCGCCCCTGCAACCCCCAGGTTAGGAGGTGGCTTAATTATTATTTACTGCTGGGTGGATGGGCCAGCTTCTCCTGCAGGCAGCTCTGACTCTGAAACCACTGTGACGTGAGCCCCTCCCTGAGAGTCTACCAGCATCTGGGTTGCTCCACAGTGAGTAGACACGGAAGGAGTTGTGGAAGCCACAGGAAAGATTTAGACTTGCTTTTTATGGAGCTTGGAGAACCACAGGCTTGAGAACAAAGGACTGTCAGAGTCACAGGTTTTCTAAAATCCTGGCATCTCAACTGAACCCATGGAGTCAGCATTGGAATCCCTGAGCTCCGGGACCTCAGAGACCATCTTGTTGAACTTCACATGGCCCACAGCTGGGCAAGTGGGCCCAGAGGATGTGTGCACCTCATTGTAGGTACACAGCACAAGGTCCCAGTAAACTGGGATGAGCTGTGATGGGGATCTGGAGGCAGGGGCACAGGCGCCATGCCCCAGCCAGGCCCTGTCTGGGGTGGGGATCCTGGGTCACAGGATCAGAGCCACCACAGTGTGGCTGTATACCGGGGATCTGAGTAGATGACTGCCTTGGGGTCATGGACCAAAGGTAGTGGGTGCCACTCTACTTGCTGGCTGTGCTGGAATTCCAAAAGGAAGTACATACAGTACAAGCCTGGAGGAATGGGAGGCTCAGACTTAAATTTCAATGCTCCAGGCCAGGCGCAGTGGCTCACGCCTGTAATCCCAGCACTTGGAGAGGCCGAAGTGGGAGGATCACCTGAGGTCAGGAGTTCGAAACCAGCCTGGCCAACATGGTGAAACCCCGTCTCTACTAAAAATACAAAGAAAAAAAAATTAACCAGGTGTGGTGGTGGGCGCCTGTAATCCTACCTATTCAGGAGGCTGAGGCAGGAGAACCACTTGAACCCAGGAGGCAGAGGCTGCAGTGAGCCAAGATTGTGCCACTGCACTCCCGTCTGGGTGACAGAGCGAGACTCCGTCTCAAAAAAAATAATAAAAATAAAAATAAATTCAATGCTCTACCCTAACTAGGCTAACCACCAGCAGGCCAAGTCCTAACCCTAAGAAGATGGGCTGCTGTCTTGTGTTTGTGTCTTAACTCCAGGGGAGGGTGGGCTCAATCTGAGGAGAAACTGAGGCTAGGAGGCCAGGATGGGGCTCAGCCTGGGGCCAGGCCAGAAGCTGAGCTGGGGCTATCTGGGTCTCAGGACCAGGTTCAACCTGCATTTAGGTCCAGACCCTGGCCTGGGTCTGGAATCCCACTGGGGTGGAGGTGTCAAGTCTTTGGTGACTGCCTCACTGGTTCCCTCACGGGAGGCCCAGCACTCTCAGTTCCATCCATCCCAGGTTCTATTGCCCACCTGACTGGTGCTTAGGGAGGCAGGTGTGGGGTCTTCCTGGTCCCATGGTGAGTCTGAGAGAGGAACCCAGAGCCATGAACTGCAGACGATGGGGCTGGTGGGGACCCTGGGGACTGTCAGGGTGAGACTTGCAGTCCAGTTACTCTCTGGGCCCAGAATATGAGCAGGTCAAGAGCTAGGGAGTGTGAGCCAGGCCCAGGGAGGCAGGTGGCTTGCTGAAGCATCTGAGGTTAAGGAGCCTGGAGAAAGAAAATCTAGGGGAAAATGGAAGAATATATGCTTTGGTGTCACATAGATAGTGGTTAAGTCCCACGTCTGCCATTGCCAGGCTGTGTGACCTTAGGCAAATGACTTCACCTCTCTGAGAACTCGCCCATCCAAGCGTGTAATGAGGATCTGCTGAGACCTCATATCGGGGGCACCAGCTTCTTCCAGGCTGCTGGGCTCAGAAGCTCCCTCTTCTCTCCCTTCCCTTGGTGGAGTGTTTGTCCTGGGCAGCAGGGACTCTGCCCAATTTACCCTGATGCTTGCTCATTATCTCCCTCCCGAGTCCAGCCCATCAAACTACCTCTGACCCAGCTTGGGATGCCGGCTCACTTGCCTTTGCCAGGCAGGACTCCTTACTGGCTATAATCGGGCCTAAAATAGACTTCCCTTGCCGCTTCCTGCAACCTGGCCTGTGGCTTAAGGTCTGTGGGGACACAGACTTGGTGTTTGGCAGGCGTGCAGAAGATGTGAAGGGCTCACAGAGGTCATCCAGGTCCATGGAGGGACAGACACTTGCCTGACATCACACAGTGCAGAGAGGCCAGGCTGGAGCTTGAGTTCAGGCCCTGGGGTCCCCCATCCCCTCCCCAGGCCCTGCCCAGATGGTTTAAGGTAAGGCCTTAGCCAGACTTGCTCCCTCCAAGCCCTCTGGACCAGCCCAGTGCTGAGGCTGGTTTGAGGTGTGTGACAGGGCCCCTGGAGGCCAGCTCATTTAGCCTTCTGCCTCCCCTGGCTTTAAGGGTCGTTTCCTGGCTTTTCTGACCACAGGTAACCTTCCTGCCTGGGCTCTCCTCCCCAGCTACCCCCAGCCTCAATGCTGCCTTTCTGTGTGACCTCAGGTATGTCCCTGTCCCTCTCTGTGCCTCATCTTTTCCATAAGGTAGATGGTCTAGCTAAACCCTGCCCCCTGTCCCTAACCCAAGGGACCACCTAGAGAACTCCCTTGAAGAGGAGATGGCCTCTGGCTTTGACTCTCCTCACTCATCTGGGATCTGGATCCTCTTCCCAGGGCTGGTCTAAGGAACATTAGTCCAGCCTCAGGAGTGACTGTGTGTGGCTCTGGGTGCTCAGGCCGTCTCTCCTGTCCTGCAGCCACACCAGGCGGCTGGCCGTCCTCTTCCATGACATACAGAGACCTGAAGACAGATTCCAGATTCTATCAGTTAGTGGGTATGTGACCTTGAGGAAGGCATCTAACCTCTCTGAACCTCAATTTCCTCATCTGACAAGGAGGGTAATAATGGTACCAACCTCCCAGGACCATTGTGAGGATTCGAGATGATCCATGCTCCTGGCTTGCAGCAAACACTAAGTGGAAGCCGGGTTTATTCAAGACTTACAGTTGATTCTCACCTGAATTCTCCAGATTTAATTCAACAAATATTTACTGAGCATCTACTGTGTGTCACGCACTGTGGCAGGCCTGGGGATGGAGCAAAGAACAAAATCCCACGCTCACGGAGCTCCCAATCTAGCCTCCCCTGCCTTTTCCTCTTCCCCCATCCACCTAGGCCTGCACCAGGCTCCTCTACCCCTCCTTGCCTTGGTTTGAGCTGTTCCTTTTTTTTTTTTTTTTTGAGACAGAGTCTCCCTCTGTCACCCAGGCTGGAGTGTTATGGTGTAATCTCGGCTCACTGCAACCTTGGCTTCCTGGATTAAAGCAATTCTCTGCCCTAGCCTCTCAAGTAGCTATGACCACAGATGCATGCCACCACACCTGGCTAACTTTTGTATTTTTTGTAGAGATGGGGTTTCTCCATGTTGGCCAGGCTGGTGTTCCCTCTTAACATCAAACCCAAGCCCCACTTTCCCCCACTCCAGTGGCTAACCATACTCATACCCTTTAAAGCAGTAGTTCTCTACCTTGGCTGGTAGATCATGGTGTCAGAAGCCGGGGTGGTGGTTACCCTTGAAGGGTAGACAAGAAGGAGGTCTAAGGAGAGCTTCTGGGGTGATGAGATTTTCTGTTCCTTGACCTGGGTGTGTTCACTTTATGAATACCCATCACGCTGCACACTAATGATTTGTGTCCTTTTTTGTATAAATGTTATATTTCAACTAAAGGTTTCTAAAAAACATATAGACACCTGGGTCCCACCCTCAGAGTTCAGATTTAGTTGGTTTGGGATTGGCCTGGGCCCTCATGATTATAATGCACATCCCAGGCTGAGAACCACTGCTTCGGAGGAGCTAATCCTTCCAGGAGCCTCCCCTGGGCCGGGAGCCTGGGGTCTGACACTCATTCCAGGGCCTCCCTGCCCACAGCTGACGGGGTCTGGGCTGTCCACAGGCTGGCCAGTGCCCTGGAATGTGGCCCTCTAAGTAACAGTGGGCTGGGCCAAGCCCATTCTTACTGAGGCACTTGAGTCGGGGAAGTGGTGAGGATCTGGCCTTGGGTATCTTGTGCTAAAACTGAAGTCTGCCCAGGGGCCTCTGAGTGGAGGAGGCAGAGCCCCTGAGGTAGGAGAAGCTGGAAAGCAGTGGAACAGCAACTGACTGGCAGTGTGGGAGGCACTGGCGACTCAAGTGGAGAGGCCAGATGTCCTAAGATGCAGCTCTGATGTCTGGACCACTATGCCCTGTGACGACAGCTCCTTGCTGCCAGTTCACGTCTTCACTAATAAGCACTCTTCTAGTTCACAGGCACAATGAATCTCTTACTTGCAATCCAAAGACCTGTGCACGCCAAGCAGCAGTCCTGTGCGGGAAGGGATCATTAGCCTCATTTCACAGGTGAGGAAATGGAGGCTCAGAGGGGATACAACTTGCCCAAAGGCACATAGCTAGTTAGTGGCAAAGTTAAGATCTCAAACAAGGTCTGTCCAGCTTCAAAGCCTGTGTTCCTTCTAATGCTTTGTTTCATTATAAATTCCACATGAATGATGCCTCCTACTCCATAATATATCTGTGCTTATTAATAGAATCCCTTCCTCCCCAGATAGCCCCAGTAAAATGATGCTGCAGGGAGATGGTCCATGTCCGTCCTGTGGTGTTGAGGACCCAGCAGACCCCTGAAAGGTGTGCTGCCAGTTTGCAGAGCATGAGCTTGCATGCCCCTTCAGGGACTGACTCAAAAGTCAGTCATTTAGGCTGGAAATAAATGTTCATGCGTGTGGCAGAGCTGAGGCATGATGTACTCTTTTCTAGTGATGGCCACGAGTTCTGCAGGTGCACTCTGGTGTGGAGGGCTTTTTGTCCTTGCACAGCATGGCCCCATGTTGCTGGGCCTATGTGTTCTTGTGTCTGATTTAATGACAGACCTCTTCAGACCAGAAATCAGACAGACTTGGATTCTACCCCTGCTCCATAGCCTTCGGAGGGTTGGAGCAGGGCCTTGGCCTTCATCAGGGTTCTCCAGCTGTGAGGCTTTGCTGGAGAACATTGTTTCCTGGAGGAGCTGTAGGGAGGCCTGGCTCTTTATCTGGAGCTTCAGATTCCCAAGCTCCGTCCAGGCCCACTGACTCAGAAGGTCTTGATTAATACGTAAATAATTTATGTATCATGTTTCCACATCTACATGTCATCTGCAAGGATTCTACCATGTAACCCTGGTTACAAAGCACTGGACTAGTACAACCCCTTTATTTTCCTGATGAGGAAACTGCAGCCCAGACACCTGCCCAGGGTAACACAGCAAATCGTGGCAACCTCGCTGTCCAGCACTCTTCTGGGTCTCCAAGGCCTCTCTTCTTCTCAAGTGTGTGGACGTCGGAAGGCCCATGTGGCCAGGGAGACTGAGCCCTGAGGTTGCTGACAGAAGGCCACTGTGGCCACCAATGCAGTCATCTGGTGTTTCTATTTATTGACTCTTTAAACTTCATCATCCAAAGAGAGTTAATACATGACTGTTTGGTAGCAAGAGAAACATAATCTAAGAACACAATGACCCACCCACCCCAAAGAAAACCAAAACCAAACAGAACAAAACAAACCCCATCTGAAACCAAACCTTTGGAGTTTTAGCTGAAGAAGCGAGGGGGCTGAGGGTCAGAGTGGCTCCCTGCATTCCAGGGGGTCAGGCAGAGGCTGCTCTCAAGTGGAAGCCTTCTCTATTGAAGAGGCTACATTCAGCCCTTCAGCTTTGGGGGGTCCTTCCTGAAGGGGCTTCCCTTGGCAGGAGGGGTGTGGAGATGGATTCAGTGGTCAGAGTGAGGGGCTCCTAGGTCTGCCCTCCAAGGTGACCATATGTGCCAGTGCATGAGACACAGGGAAGCAGGGCCAAGGACTGGGGGCGACTGTGAGGAGATCACGGGCCCATTTCTCCTACCTGAGAGAAAGCCCTGTCCAAGGCCCCATCAGTGTTCCCAAATTAGGGAACCACTAAAGGCACCACCAACAAACTGGGAAATGACAAAGCCTAGCAGGTCCCCAGATGGCAATCACTGCCCCCTAATAGTCAGCATCTTGATCTAGAGGACTGAGGGCAACCCAATCAGGCGGGCCCTGGAAAGTTTACGTCAATGGGCAATGCTTAGCGCCTTGGACATGCAGTGTGCGTACATGTGCCTGTATGAATGGAATGGGGCTCAGGGGCATGTGGGTTTCTCCAGGAAGGCTTGGTTAGAGTCCCAGGGTTGTCCCCAGGGCAGGAATAGGTTTCTTTTCCTCATGTCATTTCCTCAAGTCACCCCCACCCCAGGTCACCAGGTCACTGCATAAATAAGTACTTGGGAAGGTACACATCTAAAAAGGAACATAAATACTGTACATGGGGAATTCCCCAGCCTTCCTGCTGCCCTCTAGAAAACCCTCCAAATATTGCACACGGCCCTCCCCAGCCCCATGGGGTCCAGACCCGGCTGTGTCTTTGGTAGAAGCTCCAGGGTCAGAGGTCCTGGTCAGCCCACATGTCCCCCACCAGATCATGACTGGGAGCACGGAGGCAGCCAGAGGGTTGGGAGAAGCCATGGCCTGGCTGGTCAGTGGGTGTTCTATCAGGAATGCTTCTGTGAAGACAAGGCAGAGCCCACGCAGACACACGTGTGCCCCTGGCCGGACACTCCTGGTCAAAGTCTGCATGTGGGCTAGGAAGAGGCAAGCAGGCCGAGGGCAGGTGGGCGAGCGAGTCCTGGGCCACAGCAGACAGGGTCACACCCTCCACAGGAGGAGGTGGTTTGTGCTGTCGTCTCGGCCCACAGTCTCACTGCTGCTGCCGCCCCCACTGCTGAGTCGGAAGTCCTCATAGCCATCACCTCCACTGATAACCAGCATTTTAGGCCTGGCTGAGGCGGGGCCTCGGTGCCGAGGGGAGTCCCGGTGCTCCAGTGATGGCAGCTTCTCAGGGCCTGGGGGCAGAGGGGAGGATCTGTCAGCCTGGGGGCGAATGGAGGCTTCAGTGTCCCATCGGGGCCTGAATTCCCATACCCCAGAAGATAGGAAGGAAGATGTGCACACTTCCTATGGTGGAATCCCACTTTCTGTTAGCTAGGAAGTTATTTAGAAAGAATGCCCGCTTCTTGGCAGCCAGACTTCTTATGTCCTATCTGTAATCTCTAGTCAGGAGTGACATAACTTCCCAAGGTGACACCACTTTTTTTTTCTTTTTACAATGTAAGTGCCCTGTAAGACGCCACTTTCTCTCTTGATTACTGCATGCAATGTCCTTGCATTAAATAAGCCTCCTACTTCCAACAGCCCTTTCCCAGGTAGCTTAAATCTTCTGCGAACCCAGACAACTCCTGACCCGAGGCTTTACTGCTTCCTGACTTCCATGGCCACTTCCTCTTGGGAATATCATTTCTTGTCCTGCCAAAGCAAAACTTTTCTGGTTGTGACCTCCTGATGTACCTCATTTCCTGATGTTTCACTTTTTTTTTGAGACGGAATTTCGCTCTTGTCGCCCAGGTTGGAGTGTAATGGCACACTCTTGGCTCACTGCAACCTCTGCCTCACTGCCCCAGCCTCCCGAGTAGCTGGGATTATAGGCGCCCGCCACCACACTCAGCTAGTTTTTGTAGTTTTAGTAGAGATGGGGTTTCACCATGTTGGCCAGGCTGGTCTCGAACTCCTGACCTCAGATGATCCACCCCCTTCAACTTCTCAAAGTGCTGGGATTACAGGTGTCAGCCACCACGCCTGGCCATATTTTTATTTTTTTGAGACAGGGTATCACTCTGTCACCCAGGCTGGAGTGCAGTGGCCCAATCTCTGCTGACTGCAGCCTCGACTTCCCTGGGCTCAGCCTCCTGAGCAGCTGGAACCACAGGTGTGTGCCACCACACCTGGCTGTTTTTTGTATTTTTTGTAGAGATGGTGTCTCACCATGTTGCCCAGGCTGGTCTTGAACTCCTGGGCTCAAGCAATCCTCCCATCTCGTCCTCCCAAAGGTGTGAGCCACCGCGCCTGATGCCCTGCTGTTTCACTTTCTAATTCTCAGTCCATTTTCTGTGCTAGTGCCATTCTATGTTGTTTTCTGTTGCTATTTCTATTTCCTGCTCTGTGCATCACTTTCTGATTCCACTTCCTGCCCTATATATCATTTCTAGTCCTGTGCTATTTCCTGGTGTATATAGGAAATATATACAACAGGACATATTTCCTATATACATATTCTATTTGTGACATATTCTACCTCTTAGGTTATAGTTCCCTCCCTGTCTCCCATGACATTTCTCTGGCCAGACCTTTATATACACACAACACACGCAGGTGCACACACAAATACACACACACATATACACTATCCTAGATTTCATTTGGGGACTTCCATGGCCTATTTCCTGTCATATATGCCACCTCCAGCTCTATTTGACACTTTTCCTCCCTCTCAAAAGCTCTTCTGGCAGGATAGTGGGAAGTCCATGATCCCTGGCTTGGGGTATGATGCACTGACCCACCTGTGTCTGGGGCAGGTGGTGGGGTTGGGCAGAGCAGGTTGAAGCCATCTGGCAGCTGGACTGTGGCCAAGAAGCGGACGTGGCCGGTGTGTCCCTGGCCAAGGCCTGTGGGGCTGAGTGGTGCCCGTGGGCAGCTGACAGTACTGGGCGAGGTGGGCATGGTGAGGACAACACCAGCACTGGTGCCCACCCACAGCAGCTCCTCACACACCAGCAGCGCTGTGATTCGCAGACAGGCAGCCTTGTGCTGCCGGATGATGGCATCCGAGCCTGGGGTGGGAGACAGACCACAGCTGGGGCCAAATTCGGGCCCTGGCTCAGCCTCAGCCTCCTCTACGATCGGGCAGAAAGGCTCCAAGGAGGGTGCTGTGGTAGTTTGAGCTCAGTACCTGCCAGCATCCTGTGCACAGGAGGGGTAACGTCTACTTCTGCCAGCTGCTCAAAGGTGTCTGGATGGTAGAGACACACGTGGGCGCTACCTTTCAACGTCACCCACACACCCAGGCTGGAGTCCACCATGCAAGCCACGCTGCGGCTTGAATCCTGACCCACGTAAAACGTGTGCTAGGGAAGGCAGGGAGAAGATGGGTCACTGCAGGCCTGCCTCCCTTGGCCCACCCTAGCCTGGAGCTTTGCCAGTGTCCATCCCTTACAACTCACACTAGCGTTTGGTCCTTGGTCTGATTAACCTTTCAAAGCTTGGTTTCACCAGCGCCTCCCAACTTAATTCTCAGGAATTACAATGGAGGTGCTCTTTCCCCATTAAACTTGAGTGATTTAAGGATCAGAGAACTTCAATGCTTAAAGGATTTTAAAATCAGTCACTGGCCTCCCCCTGGACAGGTGGGGAAGCTGAAGCCTAGAAGGGAAAGGTCACACAGCAAGTCAGTCACAGAGCTGGGGCCTGAACCCAGGGCTTTGGACTCCTGCCCAGCCAACAATGGAATAAGTGAGAGGGAAATTAAGGGAACCCGTTGCCCCTGGATACTTCTGACATGTGTGCAAGTGACATGTGCAGCACTAAATGCCAGAGTCTAATGCTAATGGATGTTGACATCAGGAAGGACTCCTGTCCTATCCCCAAAGGACCCTAAAACCTGAGTTGAGAGATAGAGTGGGCAGGAGGATGAATAAGATTCCTAATATATATGGGACACTTACTGTATTCCTCATCAGCTAGAGAAGAAATGAGGATCGAAGGAGGACAGGGACTGGCCAGCGTCACTCTGTGGTCAGAGGAAGGCCCTAGCCCTCTGCTGGATGCTGCTTATGCTCCCACCATGGTCTCCGTCTCCCTCTCACACGGACCCAGCTCATCCCACGGTACCAATTCCATCCCCCCCACCCCCTGCTACCTCCAGCTGCAGCGTGTCAGGACTCAGGACAAGGACTCGGTTCTGGCAGCCACACCACAGCCGCCCACCCACAGACACCATCTTGGTGATGGGGCTCCCCTGGGCGCCCAAGGTCACTGATTTGAAGTTCTGGGGGTCCCAGAAATGGCCTGGAGTGGGGTAAAGAAAACAGGAAATTCACTCCAGTTCTAAATTTGAGCCTCAGTCTCCCCTGAAATGAGATGTTAGCATTCCCCTTTATAACCAAGGACACCAAGGCCCAGAGAGGGCCTGGGAGTTGCCCACAGCCATATCTCCAGGAGACAGCCCCAACACCAGTAAGGGGATAGGGGCAGGGTGTGGGGGAGAGCAGATACTCACCTGCTTCCCTTTGGTAAACCACAAGGTCTCCATTGGCCAGAGACACAAACACCTGGTTATTCAGATACCTGGGTAGGGAAAAGAGGAAGGAGGAAGGGAGTTCAGGCAGCCAAAGTGGGTTACCCAGGACCAGGGGAACCACAGATAGAATGGGTATGGCTCCCAAGAGGCCACCTCTTCCCACCTATTGTTCTCCAGGTGGGGGTTGCCTGAGGCTAAGAAAAGGGAGTGACTTTCCCGAGCTCACACAGTGTGTAAGAGGCACAGCTAGCCTGGGGCCAGGCCTCTGGCTTCCAAAGCCTCCACAGAGAGGAGGGACAGTAGAGCACGGGGCCCAGGTGAACAGAAGGAGGCCTGCACGTGTGGCAGAGAAGAGTCTAGACAGGAAGGGCCACCCTGGGGCCTTACAAGATGCAGGTCACAGAGGCTGCGTGCTGGAGCTTCATGCTGTTCCTGCGGTCACGGATGCTGTCGGAGGACTGGTACACGTGGACACTGTGGATCGGGGTGTGCACCTGGGACAAATGCTTGGGGCACACCAGCCCCTGGAGTCATCCCTCCACCTCTTTGCCCACAGCACCATGTCTTCAATGCTGGGTGCCTGCCCGAGGTACGGAGGTCCCACAGCCTCCCTGGGATTGTCAGACCCACCGACATCCCTGGTTAGCAGTACCCCTGAGGTGTGACCCAAAGCCCTCCTGCCTCAGCTCCAGGGGACCACATGATTTCCAGAGCAAGGAGCTCAGAGTTCTGGCACTGTATCCCTAGTCCCTCCCCTGTCCCTACCAGCCATCCTCAGTGCCCAGCCACACGGAGCTCTGGTAGGCCTCAGGGTCAACACTCAGCAGGTCCTCAAGGCTGCCCCGGGTGAAGGAGCCGCGGCTGGAGCGGCGAAGGGCTCTCCCATCCATTGGGCTGGTGCTGCAGGGACCGCCAGGCCCAAAGGAGCCAGACAGTGGCAGGAAGCCTGGCTCCTGCTCCTCCTCTGAGCTGGTGGTCTCTGCTGTGGCCTCCTTGGAACTCGGGGTCTCCTCATCTGAGGGAGACAAAGGTCTCTGGCTCCATCCCCCTCTGCCAGGCTTGGGACCTGGTATCTTTCTAGGCCATGCATCCCTCCTGGCCATGCCCCTCCAGAGGGCCTCTCGAAGATGTTCCTCCCCATCCTCGAGGCCTCTGCATCTGCTCCAGCCTGCTGCTCTGCTCACCGACAGCTCAGCACTACAGAATCTTTGATCTCGTCTGGCCCCCTTGGACCCAGTGGCCACACTGTGGGTCCCCACCCCATCTTCCTTAGCTGAGTGCTCCAGGGTCTTCATGATCCCGCCTGACTGTCCCACTGTCCTCTGGATCCTCAGTGTCACATCCCCTGCCCTCATTGCTCTGTGTGCTAACATCCTGAGGTCTGACGCCATGCCTTTGCCCTACACTGATCCCTCCTCGCCCCCTTCTCCGAGCAGTCCACCCTGCCTGCCAGCGCCAAGTTGGAGGAGATAGCCAAAGCTCACTGCCAAAGCTGGAGGAGATGGTGGACCGGCTGGCCTGGCTCTGCAGCGTCCCCGAGGGGCTGGGCGAAGACTCATCATCAGAGTCACTGTCAAAGGGCACCAGCTCTGGGCGGGGGTCACCCTCGGCGAGGCCCGGCGTCATCTCCAAGCCCGAGCCTGCAATGGAGATGTGAAGGCAGGGCTGTGGCCCAGGCTCCGCGAGCGTCGCTGCTTCCTCGTCCGCGGCGGCCTCGACGTCCAGCTCCGGCCCGGCGGGCTCCGGTGCCGTCTCTGAAGGACTCCTCAGCGACGGAGGAGGCTCCCTGCGAGAAAAGAGAGTGAGTATGAGAGCAGCTACGAGCCAGACAGGGCCCCGCTAGCGGACACGCCCACCAACCCCGCCCACACTCGCCAGGCCCCGCCCACAACCACGCCGGTGCGACCTCAGCGTGTGCTGGGACAGGGGTTGGGTCTCCCAGGCCCGCGGTGCAGCCCATCCCGCAGCCCAGGCCTCACCGGTGGCAGCGACGCTGCAGCCCGGGCACCGCCCCGATGCAGAGGATGCGGGCGGAACAGACGGCGATGCAGGCCTCCACGTCCGGCTCGGCGCGCAGGCTCAGCAGGCACACCTGGCCCACGTAGCCGTCGCTGTTGCAGACCCACACTTCAGGCGAGGGCTCCAGGCAGCTGTTCAGGGTGGGAGCCGCGCAGGAGAACTGCAGGAGGCGCCAATGGACAGGAGAAGGTGAATGGCAGAACTGCTGCCAGCATTCCCCACTCCTGGGAAACCCGGGCAGAATGGAGGGAGGCAGGCCTGCATGGGTGTGTATGGATGCGCTATACACCCCTCTACACACGCGTACACATACACGTGGCACAGGACCCCTTTTTTTTTTTTTTTGCGATAGGTTTTTGGTTTCTGCTCTGTCTCCCAGGCTGGAGTGCAGTGGTAGGTTCATGACTCACTGCAGCTTTGACCTCCAGGGCGCAAGCAATCCTCCCACCTCAGCCTCCTGAGTAACTGGGACCACAGGGGCGCGCTACTAAACGTGGATAACTTTTAAATTTTTTGTAGAGATAGGGTCTTGCATAGCCTGGTCTTGAACTTTTGGGTTCATGTGATCCTCCTAACTTGGCCTCACAAAGTACTGGAATTACAGACGTAAGCCACCGTGCCTTGCCCATGTGACCCTCTACACATCAAATGTACTCATGCCTATGGGATACGGGCATCATGCCTACATGTACACACACATATCCCTGGATATAATCATGGATACATGCATAGAAAAAATGTGATGCTGGTAACCTCTGTACATATGTATGCAACCTCATACAAGCACATAAATGAAGCAACTTCCCGTCATTTATATAGCCTTTGTTCATATGCACGAAGCATACCCATATACATGTATACATGTAATACATATATAGCACCCACACACGTACAGAGAGCTGAATTTTCCAAGACATAAGGAGCAATAGTAATGTTCAAGGTATGTACACAATGTCATACACAAAATAAAAATTCATGAACACCTGCTGGCTTTGAAAACGTGCACCCACGTGACCCAGATGCAGACATACCTGCATGCCACTGCGGGTTTTCATGATGGGGATGGCCTTCAGGAACTCAGGGTCTAGACAGCTTTTGCTGGATGCTGCAGTGGAGATGGATGGACAGACAGACCCTGCTTAGCACAGCATCTATCTCACCCTGGTCCTGCCCCTGCCCCATTCCCCTTCCTCCCCTGCCCCTCAGGGTCTCTCTAGGAGGAGGCCTGATCCAAGCCACACTAGAATAAGGCAGTCGCTCCTGGCCTCAATCTTTTCCCAGGTGTATTGTCTTGGGGTTAGACCCAGAGGTTTCTATGGATCTTCTAAGCCATGAACCATGATCAATAGCTTTCCCTGATCTAGCCCTGCTCAGAGTATGTGTAGGGAGGGTATGGAGGGTCCTGGCTATCGGTGCCCACTATGGGGCAGGTCCAGCAGACAGTGAGACCCTATCCATGGAATCCCCTCCCTGTCAGGGAGGCCACAGCTATTATTTAGTCTGATGTTTCACTGCAGAAGCCCCCCTCCCCACCAGGTGGAGCTGGAGCACAGGGCACTGTGGTTCTGGCTCCTGAAGTCACAGACAGCTGTGAAATGCTTCTGGCCTCCTTCCTGGAGGCTCTAGGAGGAGAGGGCCAGCATGTGCCTTGGCTTACCCAGCTTCCTCTTGGCCTCATCAAAGGCCTGTTCAAAACCAAGGCGGGCATCAGGGTGAGGGAACTCAAAGATGTAGGAGTCAGTGCCCTCGGGCCGAGTGGTGCACAGCTCCAGCTTGGTTGGCGGGAAGGAAAGCGCGTAGCACAGTGCCTGCTTCTCTGACAGGTCCCGGTGCATGGCAGCTGAGAGGTCCCGCAGTGCATCGTCCAGGCTCTGTGGGGAAGAGGGCCCAGGCTTCAGGCCCCAGCATCTCACCACAGCCTGCGCCTGCCCTTGAGAATGTGTGGAGACCTGCCTCTCTCCTCAGACAGCAAGTGGGATTGTCTCCTCCCTCAGACCAAGAGGTGGCCTGGATTCCTTTGACAGATGGGGGATGGGCCCTCTGTCACCCTCGGATGGGGATGCAGCTATGTCTCCACCCTCAGACCTGGAACATGTTACTTCCCCCATATGCAGGGAGGCTGCAATTTTTGCCTTCAGATGAGGGAAAGGAACGTCTCTTCCCCCAGGCAAATGTCAGGGCTGTCTATCTCTGAGATAGGGTCAGAAGCCTCCCACCCCCTGGCTCCCCAGCCTTGGGTAGAGAGCACAGACCTGGTGGGGGAAACCGAGGCTCTCAGAGAGCTTGCTCATTTGGCCCAGGGTGGTGAGGTCTTCATCAAGGCGACTGATGGCCTTCTGGATGTTCTCCCGATTGGTGGCTTGGGATGCCCCTAGGGGGGAGAGAGGAAGGCCGTGGACAGATACAGAGACAGACAAGGTCAGGCTGGGACAGACTCTCCTTCCCTCACTGCACAGCCTGCAGCTGGGCCTGGGGAGAGGCCTGACAAACCGAGAGCATAGAAACCCCAAACTCTTGGGGAAAAAGTTAATAGGCAGCTCCCAGAGGAACCCCAGGCCTGTGAGCTGGGGACTGGGCCTGATTCAGAGCCATGTCGTGCAGGATGTCAGGCCCACGGAGAATTCCCGGGAGAGCACGGAGTATGAAATGGTGGCTGGCTCTGCGATACGCAGGCTCCGGCTGACACAGAACTGCTGCGGCGCTGCAGCCTGCCATGGGAGCCCGGGCACAGCAGACAGAGCCCCAGGCAGTCAAATGTGCTGACCAAGACACTCATCGCCCCACAAAGGAGGGGGCAGTGCACGATGCCCTGGATTTCTGTGGTCCTATCCCATACCTGAACACTGCCAAGTGACTGGTCCTGCAGATGCCCTGCCACCCTCAACCCAAGGCTTGGGATGCACACTGTGGACCAGTGGTCCATACATGGAGCTGTCCCTCCACCCTTGGGCCAGGACACATGTGTCTTGAAATCAAGGGAAAAGAAGTTTCTTTTTGCTTTTTCCTAAATGAGTTTCTTTTCCTGTTTTTCTCTGATCTAGTTTATAGAGTGTGTTATTGGTGTATATAAATTTAGTATTTGGGCCACAGGTTACAGAATGGTAAGGCGTCCCTGGACGGGTCATGACAGCACTAAAGACATGGATCCTGAGACTGGCAAGTCCTGTCTGAAGTGGCCCTGTGACCAGGAACCCCATGGGGGTGAGAGGCAGCCTGCTGAGGAGGGGAGGGCACGCTTTGTAACTGTAAGATGGAGTCACGCTGGACAGGGAGGCTGTCTCACCACGTCTACGGGAAGAAGAGTGTGTGCCAGGTGGATGGCAGTGGTCTTTCCTGCCAAGTCGAGGCTGGGAACAGCTCTGCTGTTACCTGAATATTTGTGTCCCCGCAACACTCACAAGTTGAAATCGAATCCTGAGTGTGTTGGTATTAAGAGGCAGACCTGGCCGGGCGCGGTGGCTCACACCTGTAATCCTAGCACTTTGGGAGGCCGAGGTGGGTGGATCACGAGGTCAGGAGATCGAGACCATCCTGGCCAATGTGGTGAAACCCTGTCTCTACTAAAATACAAAAAAAAAAAAAAAAAAAAAAATTAACCAGGCGTGGTGGCGCACCCCTGTAGTCCCAGCTACTTGGGAGGGTAAGGCAGGGGAATTGCTTGAACCTGGGAGGCGGAGGTTGCAGTAAGCCGAGATCACGCCACTGCACTCCGGCTTGGCAACACAGTGAGACTCCGTCTCAAAAAAAAAAAAAAAAAAAAAAAGAGACGGACCTTTGGGAGGTGACCTGGTCATGAGGGGGGAACCACTGTGAAATGAGATTTGTGCCCTGATAAAGGGGCCTGAAGGAGCTTGTTCACCCCTTCCACCAAGTGAGGACACATAGAAGGCACCCTCTGTGAGGCACAGGCCCCTTGCAGTTCTGCTGGCACCCTCATCTTGGCCTTCCCAGCCTCCTGAACTGTGAGCAATACATTCCTCTTATTTATGAATTGCCCAGTCTACGGTATTTTTGTTAAAGCAGCCTGAAGAGACGAAGCCAATCTACTCCTTTTGACAGAAACTGTTCCATCCCAACCCTCACCACCTGGGCAGCCGTGTTTTCTTCTATATGACCCTGTCCCATTCTTGCTCACAGCTGACTGGACCAGGAGTGGGCACCTAACTTAAAGGTGGTCATTCTATTGACTTGGACCAATGAGAGTAATAATCAGGTGGTACTCCTACATAGTGGGGCAGGCCTGGGTTCACCAAGGGGCCGGGCAAGCCCGTCTGTTACCCTGAAGGCCAAGCTCCAGGTGAGCTCCCCTCCAGCTGAGCCTGGAGCCAGTCTGGGTCTGATCACAGGAGTTATGAGGAAACAGAAAGCTAAAAGCAGTGAGAACAGGGTCGACTCAGCAAGAAGGGAAGAAAGACAGACGCCACAGGAGGAGCGGCTCCTGGAAGTTGCCTCAGCTCTCAACAGTCTCAGCCCCAAACAACATGGATGGCTCCAATCGACCCTTTGCTTGCAGTAACTCAAGCGAGTGTCTGTTCCCTGTGTGTGAAACCGCTGAACCAGACAGTGCAACATCATCTAATATTAGGCGCTCAAATGATTTTGCACAGATGAATCAATGGCTAATTACAGTGATGCTGCTCTCTGTGCACCACCCCCACCCAGCTCCCACTGCCAGCCTAGGTCCCTGCCCAGTTGGAAGGTGGTGTGCATGGACAGATTGTCTGGCTCCATGGGTGCCAACTGGGTCCTTCATGCCAGCCCCCTTGCACTGGATGAGAAAGTGAGGCCCAAAAGTGGAAAAGCAGCTGGACAAGCAGCCAGACTGGCTGGAGCTCAGACCCTCCAGGAAGGCTTCTCAGAGGAAGACCCCAACACCCAGAACCCCTAGCATCAAACCCACCTTTGATGATGTCTGTGTCTTCCAGCGGCAGCTTCCACAGCATCTTGTACTTGCTGGCTGTGTCAATGACACTGGCTGCCGTGTACCTGTGGGGAGCCAATGGGGCACTCTGGCCAGGGTCGGGGAGTGGGGCTC
Source organism: Macaca fascicularis (assembly GCF_037993035.2). Taxonomy (NCBI): domain Eukaryota; kingdom Metazoa; phylum Chordata; class Mammalia; order Primates; family Cercopithecidae; genus Macaca; species Macaca fascicularis. Next base: position 72,188,747 of record NC_088388.1, on the reverse strand, counting down.
AGAGAGGGACAACTGCTCCCCTGCTGGCACCACCCAAACCCTGCCCCAGCCACTCACAGGCTCATGGAGCTGCGCCGCAGGGAGCCTGACTTTCGCTTCAGAGTGGTGCAGACGATGAGGTCCGTGAACAGGAAGAGAGACCGGTCCTTCTTGCCACTGATTGCCTTCTGTGGAGCCCAAGGCAGAATTTAGGCTGGGTGGACACAATCCAGAAGCCCACCCACCTGCCCATAGTGCCCAAGGGGACACTGAGACCCACGGAGGGTGAGGGCTCTTCCCCAGCTGCCCAGAGAGTCAGAGCAGAGTGGGGACTCAACCAGGGCTCCCTCAGGGTGAAAGACCAGGGAGACCTGCAGATAGAGGGTGAGAGGAGAAAGTGAGGAGGTGGGGACAGCTGGGCAGACACTGGGACACTTCTTACCACTTCAACGACCATCTCCTGTCTCAGGAACCGCCGCAGAGGGGCCTGGAGCTGTGGGACAGCAGGGACAAGGTATCTCGAAGGCCAGTTATTAATCCCTATCCCCTCCACAAATCCCAGTGATCCCTCGGCCCCACCCCATGGGCTAAGCCAATGGAAGCAGCATGCTGCCCACCCTCCCAACACCCTTGTGCTGCCAGGTCATGGGACCCAAGGCCAGAGACAGACGTGGAAGAACACAGACAGGTGGAGACGTGTGGCCAGAGGCTGGCAGACATGGATGCAAACACACTGTGGTTCTGGACATGGACGCAGCCATGATTCCAGGTGGCCACAGATGCACACAGAGGCCGAGTGGACACAGATGTGGGTGGGGTGGGGCGGGGCAGGGTGCACGCACATCCTCCATGCCCTCGATGTGAGCCTCTATCTCCTGCAGCACGCGGGCATGCCGCTCTGCCTCCTCAGCACTCCGCACACCCTTGTTGATACGCTCAGCCACCTGCTTGATGTTCCGCTGTGCCTCCAGCAGGAGTGGATGGTCTGGGTGGTCCTCAGGTGTATGCTTCAGGAGGTCCTGGGGTGGGAATGGGGACCAGACCTGACTGCTTAGCTACCCCTGGGGCCCCAGACTACTGGAGCAGGAGGAACTATGGGTAGACACCAAAAAGGACTTTCCTACCTGACCCCTAGGGACCCTGATGTTAGGCTCAAAGAGGCAGGGGCCTTAGACCTCCTTGTATCCCCCCATGCTTCCAGGCCTTGCCTACTTGCCCACCCAGCTCCATGCCCACCTTCACCAGAAGCTCGTAGCGTGGGATCCGCT